>NC_064808.1:683761-759218 GCF_023721935.1 Panthera uncia | reverse complement strand
CATCCATCCATCCATCCACTATCCATCCATCAGTCCATCCATCCATCCATCCATCCACCATCATCCACCCACCATCATCCATCCATCCATCCATCCAATCTCTCTATTCACCTCCCCATTTACTGAGCAAATGGACATGAGTTAAAACACAACTTATTTCTTATTAGATTATGAAATTGTGGGGGCTACAGTCCACATTTCTCTATAAACCCATACAAAGTGTGGTTCAGAGTGGGCTCCCAGGAATCTTTGTTGAATGAATGAAAGCATTCAAAAGCAGTTGGACTGTTGTATTAATCCATTTGCTTTGAAACTATCTGTTTTCACCTTCCCAGGGAATAAGATAACTTGGGGTTTGGGCCAACTCTGACACCATGCTTGTTTTGCACATGGGTGACCCTTGTCCACTGTGTGGATGCATCTGGTACCTGAATGAGTGCGTGAGGACAGGCGGGTGCTGGGCACGTGCAGGGCAGGTGGTCAGATGAGTGTGGAGGAGGGCGTGTGAGTGGGTGGTCAGAGCACAGTCATGGGCTTTGACCCCAGGTCAGGAGCTAGGGTGGGCCATGGGTAGGGGCGGGGGCGGGGCCACCTCAGGGGTGTGAGATGTGAGTCTCTCAGAGGAGTCGCTCCCACTAGCTTTGGAGGATCAAGAGAGTGGGTGCCATGGGGACCCGGTCACCCTGTACCCTGAGGGTGGAATCCAGTCCACCTGGCCGGATGGCCTGGGAGTGATTGAAGGAGTGGATAGTCCACCCCCGCTGGACACTTTCTGGCACTGACCATGCACACCTGACCCATCACTGGCCCCACAGCACTGAGAGCGGATCTGTTATGTAGGAATGGCCTGGAGGTCCTGTCCAATGGCCTCCTTTGGCCATGAAGCAGCGGGAGCTCCTTGGGGGCCTGCTGATACCCAGGGCCTGGGTGGGCCAGTGTCCTCACTGGAGGTTGTGATGGGCCCAGGGACCCCAGCTGGCCAGAGGCTCTATCCGGAGTGTCTCAGTCTCAGGAAGTCCCAGGCTGAGGAGGGAAGGGTGGACCTGATATTGGAAATTCTGAGTACAGGGGCAGGGAGCCCCCACAGACATCCACCCATGCATTCATTGGCCCTGGTGGAGGTGGGCAAGGGGACATGTGGGGTGGGGAGTGGTCAGTGAGGCCCCAGCGGAGACAGGGGGTTGGCCTGCCAAGAAGGACCAGGGTGTTCCAAGCAGGGGGGTGTAAAGGGCCTCTGGGCTCTCCAACTGGCCTGCACCTCCCACCATCTGACCCAGGCTCCCTGCAGGTACGCTCAGGGATGTGGAAGGTCTGTGCTCCTGTGGGCTCCCCCCCAATTATCCCAGGCTGGGAACCCCGAGGTGGGGCTGTGTGTGATTCCTTCAGCCCTGAGTGGCATCTGCCCACAGGTGCCAGCTGTGCTGGGCACCCCCCAGGACCATGCCTCTGCTGTGGTGGCCACTCATGCCAACTCACGTCCTCCAGGCCGCCTGTCTGTGGCAGTCAGACTTCCGAGGGCAGACGGGCCAGGCTGAGCCGTCCGGGTCCTACCTGCTGTGTGGCCAGGGTCTCTGGTTGGTTGTGTCTGTGAGGTCCTTTCTGGGCCGACCATGGACACCTGGGAGGAGGACTTTGGGGCCACTCAGTAGGCAGCTTCTGGGCATCTCTCTGGCCCCAACGTTTCCAGCCAGTGGGCAGGCCCAGCCCTGTGTGTGCGGGGTCGGGGTGCCGGCTGGGCGCAGAGGCCTTCCAGCAGGGACGGCTTGGCCCTCTGTCCCCCCAGGGCCGGATGGTGTGCAGGGGGTCCAAGCACAGCCATGCAACAGGGTCACAACCTCTTCCCCTGGAGGATGTTGTGAAGAGGGGTGCACCTTCTGTCCGGGAGCAGCCTCTGGGGAGAGCTCTCCTTGTCCCCAGATGGGGTCTGTCTGCCCCTCCCTCGAGGCCTCGGCCCTGGGGGCTCTTTCTGGGCTGAGCCTTCTACCCTCTCCTGCACTTGAATGAAGGGCCAGTGCACACGTGTGTGCGTGTGAATGTGTATAGGCACAGGCATGCGTGTGTATGTGTGCTGGGGACCCCTGTGTCCTCAGGCCCGGCACCCATCGGCCAGACCACGGCCACAGGGCAGGGCCAGAGCTGTGAGGTGGGACTCGGGAGGAGTTTGGGGACCCCCACCCCACCCGAGGGAGCCACACCTGCTCCTGGGCGCTGGGATGACTCTGTTCTGCCTGGAAGAGGCGGCCCCGAGTCTAGTCCTGCAGACTGAGGGAGGCGGCATGGCCTGGGCCTGGGGGACAGCAGCTGCGGGGCTCAGGACACCACAGTCACAGGCCAGCACGCTGCCTTTCGGTGGTCCCCTCCCTTCCTCCTCCGTCCTGGGGCCTGCCTGGGCTCCCTGATAGCGGCCCGATGGAGGCCCAGCCCCCCACCCTGTCCCACCCCCCTTCGCTGGCATCTGTTGACCTCTGACCCCTCCCTTCCCCTCCTATCACCTGGGGAAGCAAACACCACAGTCCCCAGTGGGCTGGTGGACACAGAATCCGAAACTGGGAAAAGGGCCCCACCGTGTGGCCACCTGGTCACCCTGCCGGGCAGCTCCAGGGTCCTGCCTGCGACTTTTATCTTCCTCCCTAATTGTCTGTGTGTCTATGTGTGTGGGGGGTGGAGAGAGACAGAGACAGAGACAGGGACAGGGACAGACAGGGGAACAGGGAGGTTGTTGACGGGGCCACACAGCCCTGCTCCTTCTGCCCTGCCCCCCCCCACCCCCACGGAGAGCCCCGTGTCCACAGTGAGTGGTCCTCTGCACCCCCACGGTTGTGCGTGGCAGTGGTGCTGACCCCCAAACCCCCTGGGCTGTACAGTAAGACACGGGTGCCCCCCTCTTCAGGACCAGACTAAGACCCCAGACCAGCACCAGGCCCAGCCCGGCCCCACCCCCACCCCCATGTGGGCCAGATGGTCACATGCCCCCTGCGGGGTTGCCCACCCGGATGTGAGGTCCTGATGCACCCCCAAGAACGGATGCCACCCCTCCGTCGAGGCAGGACCCCTGCTCCTGAGGCGCCAGCCCCCTCCCCGAGGAGGCAGAGGCAGCCTGGGTCCCACCCCCCACTCACTGCCTTTCCGGACCCCCGTTTCTCATCTGTCAGATGGGGGTGATGGGAAAGGGACCCTGTGGGGTTGCATCAGGGCAGCTGCCTGGGTGGCGGGCGGGTGGGCAGGCAGACCCCAGGGGCGTGCGGGGGTCCTGGCGCAGAGAACCCCGGGAGGGCCCCTGCTCCTTCCTAGGTGTCTGGGGCCGGCGTGCACACCTTTGACATTCTTACCTGAGCTGCTGACCGCATCCTGGAAGGCACCACCCACTGACTGCCCATGTCGGGGACCCTGGAAGGACTGCAAACCCGGCCTCTAGGCCCAGGGTCCGGGAAATTGGGCCCTTTAGCCCAAATGCGGCTGGCCCTGAGCCCCGCCAAAGGGCCCAGATGTCCCTCCACGGACTGCCCTGCAGGCTTCCCCTGACCCCCAGCTGCCTGCTGGACACCTCCCCAGGCAGGCTGCCCCCTCTTTCCTGCCCACAAAGGGGTGGGCTGGGAGGGAGGTGATGCCCCAGGTGGCCGCATGGGGGAGCCAGTCGGCAGGAAACGCCTGGAAAGAGCTGGCTGGTCAGGGCTGTGGCTGGTCCCCAACACCCAGGGACTCTCGGTGGCCTGGCAGAGACGACCGGCGTGTCACTGCCCCAGGGGAGTTTGCACCCCCCAGGAAGCAAGAGAGGGCTGGGTGTGTGAGCGGCACTGCTGGGGCACGAGCTGGGATGTGGGGGGCACAGCCCGTTCAGGATCCACGGCTGTGAGGGCGGCCAGCGCCGGGCCCAGAGAGCTGGTGAGTGCAGGCCGGGCAGTGGGGGCCTGCGTGTGAGTGAGGTGCGGGGGTCTGCAGGGCAAGCTCCGGGGGTCTGGGACTCGGGGTGCTGGGAGGGCCTGTGGACCCCACCCCGTCCATGTCCCACCCGCCGTGTGTGCACCCTGAAAGAACACACGCTCCCGCTCCCCCCACAGACCCAATGCCGACACGCTCACCCTGCAGAAATACCCATATACCCCCACGACACACTCCACTGTGCACACCCCTACGCACCCCTGCAGAACCACCCCACCCTCCCTCCACCACCGCTGGAGAGAGAACCCAGTGCCTGGAGAGGGCTGGCCACCTGCTCAAGGTCACAGATGGGTCCCTTGACCCCCGCCCCATCCATGGTGATACGGCTGTGGGCGGATCCCCGCCCACTGCGTCATGAGGACCAACACCCGGATGCCCTCCATCGGGTGTCCCTTCCCCTCCCAGGACAGGCGTCATCCCCCCTGCAGCCATCGTCACCTCTGGGCAGGTGCACACCCGCACGCGTGCATACACACTCACTCACACGCGCATGCACACCCACACTCGCACACACACGGGCACACACTCACATGCGTGAGCACCCACACTCTCACGCACGTGTACCCACACTTGTATATGCACGTGCACACTCACACTTGCACACATGCACGCACACCCACGCACACACCCATACTCGCACACACACACGTTTCCCACACTCACATATGCACGCACACAGTCCACAGATAGCTGTGCCACAAGAACAACGTCGGGTGATGGGCCCCTGGGTGCAGGGTCCAGGCTCCTAACGTGCCGCTTGGGTGTGCTGCTGGGGGGGCGGGCACTGGGCTGAGTCCGGAGGGTCCCAGGCGTGTGGCCTGAGGAGGGGCTGGCCTCTCTGTCGCCCGGCCCCGGTGGTGAGGGGGACGGCAAGGAAGGAGGTCCTTGCTGGGTGGCTCTACTCCCCCTCCCCGCCCCCTGCATGGCCCTCAGGGTCCCCGCCCTGTGCCCTGGAGCTCAGTGCCTGTGAGAAGGTGAGCTTGTGCCCCCCTCTGCCCTCCCTCTCCATCCCTGCCCTCCCCACTGTGCCTGCCGGCTCTCTCTGCTCCCCCCACCCAAGACCCTAGACCAACCCCTGTCCTCCGAGTAAGTCCCCACTCCCCGTTGTCCTTCCATCCGTCTCCCCAGCTCTCTCTGCCCCCCCCCAACCCCTGGTGGCAGGGCGGCTGTCACCTGTCAGGGTGACACAAACCAGGGCCTCCCTGGTGGAGAGGCTGGAGGCGCAGAGCAGCTCCACGGTGCCCGCCGGCAAGGTCAGGATGTGCCCGCGGGAGAGAGCGCCGTGAGCCCGCAGCAGAAGCACAGCCTGGGCCGGAGATGCCAGGCCCGGTGACCGGCTGGCCACTGTTAGTGATTACTGCCACCCCGTCTCCTCGCCAGCTCCCACCTCCTCGTGAGCTGTTGGGTCAAGACCCCTGACAGGAGGTGGGCACCAGGGCCTCCTCTCCGGCGTGGCATCAGAGTCAACCCTCTCTGTGCCTGGGAGCAGCCCCCGGGGGGCAGAGCCTCCTTCCTGCCAGGTGCCGGGGGGCATCGAACCCGGACCCCCGGCCCCCCCCCCCCCCCCCCCCCCCCCCCTACAGCAACAGGATTTTTCAGAATGGCCTTCCTGAGCCCTCGGTGGGCGGGGCTGTGGCCGGCCATCACCCCGGGAGCAGGAGGTCCCCTGTCCTTGCCAGAAGGGGGGGTGGCTGTCTGCCTTGGGCCCCCATGCACCCCCAGTGCAGAACTGACTCGGCCCAGAGGCCACCCCGAGGCTGCTCCCCTGTAGAAAACTGCCCAGGTCTCGGGGGCTTGGTGGGATGCCCCCTGCCCTCCACTCCCCTCTGTCAAGCAGGGGTGAATTTGGGAGGGCCCATCCTTCTTCTTCCATCGAGGAGAGGCCCCATGGAGCGGAGCTGGGGACAGGCCCGTTGTCGGTGGAGGGGACCCAGGCCTCCGGGGCGGGGGGCATCCTGCCGCCCGAGTATGGGGTCAGGTCCCAGGCTGGAGGGGGCAGCCCCCGGCGTGGAGGTCCAATTCTTCCTGAGAAATCGAGCCACATCCCACCACGGGCCCTCTGTGGGGGGCGGCGGGCGGCTCTCTCAGCCACAGAGACTGTCACCACGACACCAGCATCCGCCGGGCACCGTGCACGGCCACGTGGGCCCATTTGCATCCTGCCTTAAAGAATGAGAGACGCCTGAAGAGCTGAGCCCCCAAACACGTTCCCCTGTGCCTCCCTGAACACAGCCAGCACCTGGGGGGAGGCCCTCGTGCCGGAAGGGCTCCGACCGCCGTCACACACGGGGGCCCCTCCGAACTGAGCACCCCGGCTTGTCCAGGCTCCTGGGGGCAATCAGGTTGTCTCCTAGGGGCCATTCTGTTTGTTTTAGGGTTTCTGGAAGGAAAACTTGGTATTTGTTCCTCCATGCACTTCTGTCCTTTTCAGTTTTTCTAATGAGCCCGGATTAATTTTATAATCAAGACTTCAGTTAAGACTGGGTTTTCAGGGGGCGCCTGGGGGCTCGGTCAGTGAAGCGTCCGACTCCTGGTTTCGGCTCAGGTCGGGCTCTGTGCTGCCAGCTTGGAGCCTGCCTGGGCTTCTCTCTCTCGGCCCTCCCGACCCCCCTCTCTTGAAAATCAATAAAGAAAAGAAACCCCATCTGGTTCTTCAGTAGCACATCTCAAGCCACAAACATCCCGTCCACCTGGCTCCCAAAGGATCCCACGTGCCCGATAAAAATCTCAACAGGGTCGAGGGACAACTGGGGAAAACGAAGCTTCCCCGTGGGGTGGCCCCCAGTCCCCGCGCGCCTCTCCGGGGCCAGCCTGGGGTCCGGGTGCTGGTGAGTCTGGAGACGACCACGCAGAGGCGCCTTGGACGGGGGACAGGTGCGGGCGTCTCTCTCCCACCCCCAGGCCCAGCCCCTGCACACTGGCTCCGGGTGGCCGGGTGGGCGCACGGGACTTGCGGGCCGGCGCCGGACTTCCTCAGCACCCAGGTCAGCGGCTCCAGGGGCGCCTAGATTTCCATGTTCCTGCGGTTCTTCTCCTGTGTGCCTGCGTGTGGTGCTCCCCGCGGCCCCAGGGTCGATGGTGGACAGATAAGGGGAACAATAATGGTCTCCTCTGGCGATTAATACGTATCTGTTTCCGCAGAAACCTGGCCGCGGAGCGTAATGAGACAGGCCAGCGCTTTCCGAGCCATTTACACGGCAGCGCTGGGATGTCACCGCGCCCCCGTGCGACCTCGCCCTGGACCACGTCCCTCCCGCTCCCTTTACAGCGGGAGGGCTTGTGCAGACTCTGGGGACAGCCTTTGGGTGCCGGGCTGCATGAAGGGGCCCAGCGGAGCTGGACAGCCAGGGCAGAAGATGCTCGGAGACGCCCCCGCGCAGGGGGCGCTAAGCGGCAGGCTGCAGGCACTCCCCGCTGGCTCCTGTTCCCTTTCATTTTGTTCACTGTGCTGTGTAACGGCAGATAACAGGTCATTATTACAAAATCAATAAATGGTCCCGAGGCTTTTAATGCAGACGGAATGAATAGGAGTGGAGCCTGGCCATCTGGAGGGACAGGGCCTTCTGCCCACGGGGCCCCCAGGCTGTGCCCGCCCTGGCTCGGGTTTGGGGGCCGTAATCAGATCAGGAGGCACCGCGGGTTCCGGGAGGCCGGGCGGCCGCCTCTGCCCTCTGTGCCGGGCGGGGAGCACCCCACCACCGGAGGGGGAGGAGGGACCCGCCCTTCCCTCTCTGCCTGCATCCGAGACCAGGGCGGGGAGGATCTCTGTCACTTCGCCCCTGGGCTGCCTGGCTGTGTGCCTGGGACCCCCTGCCCTGGGGGGTCCCCTCCCCTGTCTGGTGGGGGCAAGGCTCCCTGCGGGCTGCCTCCGTGGCTGTGCATCCCCAGGCACCGCGGTGATCAGCCCGCAGGGAGGCAGCAAGGGCCCCTGAGGGATGCGTCTCTGTGGGCCCCAGGGTGGGTTTGTGTGCCCAGCGCCTCTTGGAGACTGGCTGCTGGCTCTGCCCCAGCTCGGCCCTCCCCCGCCCTCCAGCCAGCCCTCAGGGCACGCTGACCAGACAGGACAGCGCTAAACTGGCAAAGGACAGTGAAATGGGAGGCAGCAGGGCCGGCTCTGCGGTCGCTTTTCAGGCAGGCTCCCCTCTCTGTCATGTGGGCGTCCGCGCGCAGGCACACAAAACCCACCACGGGCTCCCGGTGGACACGGCCGTCCCCCCACAGCCTGTGCAAGAGGACGCTCGGGCACGTGAGTGTTCGTGTACACGGGTCTGTGTGTGCACCTGTGTGTGTGCAAGCGTCCGTGTTCATCTTTTCAGGAGCTCGTCACCAAGGGCAGCCTCCCCGAGCCTGGCCCGGCCTTCTCCAGCAGCCACTCCCCAGGAGCCCTCCAGTGCTGCCCCTGCGGCGTGAGCAGCCCCCCAGGGCATCCCGCCCCCTGCCCCTGCATGCGCAGCGCCCCCAGGGCACCTGGGCGGGTCTGGCTCTTCTGCCTATCGGGCTCCATTGGCAGTGACTGCACTCCTCAGCCTCCGGTGGGATTGCCGGGTGGTTTATAATTTAGAGAGGGCTGGCCAGCGGGCTGGCCGTCTCCGTGGCCCCCATGGACTCCCCAGGGGCGTTGTCTGGTGCCCCCAAGCTCCCCTGGTGCCTCTGAAGCAGGTCGGGGTCAGTGTCCATTCCCAATGATGTCCAAAAATATCTGGGGATTTTGTTCATGGGGTCAGGGAAGGCCCTCCCCTGGAATCTGAAGGTGGAAGTGTGCAGGCAGAGGGAAGGGGGTGTTCTGGAAAGGCGTGGCGGGGCTGGTGGGCACTCTGGGACTGTGCGCCCGATGGGGTCCTGCTGGCGCTAACAGGCACCGGGAGCCACTGGCGGTGCTTGAGTGAGAGTGTGACCGGGGCAGCGGAGTTTGGGGAGGTCACTAGGACACTAGTGTCAGAGGACATTGGCCAGGGAGAGACAGCGGAGCAGCTTGGAGGAGGCAAGACGCCCCCAGGCGCGTCTCGGGGTCCCAGCCCACCGAGGGCGTCTCACGGGCCCACAGCGTGCTCTGGTTGGTAACCCCAAATGCCTGTGTGGATGTGGAGGAGGAGAAAGACCCCGGGGCCACGGAGCCAATGTGCGGAATGGGGAGAAGGAGGTGGATCGGGTGGGGGACACAAGTCCCAGCCACGGGGATCCCCACCCGGAAGAGGGCGAGGCCAGGAAAGGGGGACCAGGATGCTGGCCTGGAAGGTCACTGTCTGTGCACAGAGGAGGAACAGACCCAGGAGAAGCGGGCCTGCCTGACCCAGTGGGCAGTGGGGCAGGCGTGGGGGGGGGGGCGTCCTTCCGGAGGAGGCCATTTGAAGTTCCTGTGTCGCCCCCACCGCCCACCAGAACCCCTGAGATCCGGCCCTGCACGCCCCCAGCACCGTCCCTAATCCCCCGCTTCCGACAGAGACTGCAAAGGTGGATTGAGTTTCTGCAGCTTTGTGCCCCAGAGCAAATGTCCTTGGGAAGGTAGGTGGTTGCCCGCCTGCAGCCGGCCCCCCAGACGAGCCCCCAGACAGTCTGAGCCCTGGGAGTCCCCAGCGTGGCCCTAGCCGGTCTGGACAGAGTCAAGCTTCTCACGTTACGCCTCCCCCCGCAGAGAGGGGGGCACCGGTCCCCCCCTCCGTCTTCAGGGGCGCCTGCTGTGTGTCAACGCTTGTCACCCTGACGGAGTTGCTCTGCCTTTCGTAACCCCTGACCTTTTGATAAACATCAAAACCTCAGCATCCGCCCAGGAGGTCGCACGCCCACCCCCCCCCCCCGCCGCGACATCCCCCTCCACGTCCACGGGGACGCAGGGCTGCTCACCCCAATCCAGAAGATCCTGGCAAGCCTCCTGCCTGCAGTTTGTAAAAGGAAAGCAACAGGGCTGAGGTTGTGGAATTCTTATCCACTTAATGGTGAATTCGGGGACTCCCCCCCAGGGCTGCGGGGGAGGCGGAGGAAGGCTGCCTTTCCCCCTCTAGCGGGCACCACTCGGGGTGGGGCTCCTAGACAAGGCCCAGGCGGCCAGGACCGTGACGGCAGAGGCTGACCGCCCGACCCTTCTGTGGCGAGAGTCTCCGTCACAGGGACAGGCGGGCCGGGCCCCGGGGGAGAGTCCTTGCGGAACGGGGCTGGCGTCCAGAGCCTAGGCAGAGGTCCTCCATCCGGGACAGAAGGCACAGTCCCCGCAGGGAGGGGGAGAGGAGGGGGGGAGAAGGGACTGCTCTCGCAGGAGGAGGATGTGACCGGGAGCCTGAGAGGGTCAGGGAGGTTCCTCCTCACGCCCGTCACTCGGGCAAAACAGGAAGGTGGTTCACGCGGACTGCTGGGGAAGCCTCGGAAACCTGGCGCTCCGGCTACCCGGAGGGAGCAGCCCCAGCAGCCCCAGGAAAGTGCCGGAGCTCCCACTTCTGCCCGATGGGCTCGGCCTGCAGGGCCGGGCCCCGGGGACCTGGGGGTTTCCGCGTGTGAGCGTGTGCGCGGGTGTGTGTGTGTGTGGGTGGGTGGGTGTGTGCGCGGGTGCAAACCAAACATTGGAACTGGAACGAGCGTGCGACCCCCAGTTCCTCTTCCAGGTATTTACCCAAAGAACGGAGAGCAGGGACTCGAGTGGGTATTTGCACACCCACGTTCACAGCAGCTGAAACACGGAAGCGACCCCGTGTCCACCGACGGACGAGCGGATGGACGTAGTCTGTCCGCTCCCTGGACGGTCACTCAGTCCTGACAAGGAGGGACGTTCTGACACCTGCCACCACGTGGATGGACCCGGGGGACGTGATGCTCACGTGTGATCCCCTCACACGAGGCCCCTGGAGTCTCCAGATTCCCGGAGACAGAGAGTGGACGGTGGGCGCCAGGGCTGGGGCAGGGGCCGGGGGTCCGTGTTTCACGGGGACAGAGTGGACGGTGGGCACCGGGGCTGGGGGAGAGGCCGGGGGTCCGTGATTCACGGGGACAGAGAGTGGACGGTGGGCGCTGGGGCTGGGGGACGGGCCGGGGTCTGTGTTTCACGGGGACAGAGCTTCCGTTTGGGAAGGTGGAAAGGTTCGGGAGAGGGGGGGGGGGGGGGGGACGGCCGCACAACTGTATGAACGTGCTTAGTGCCTCTGAGCTGTGTGCTTAAAAATGGATATATGGTGGGGCCGCCTGGGTGGCTCAGTCGGTTAAGCACCAACTTCAGCTCGGGTCATGATCTCATGGTTCGTGGGTCTGAGCCCCTTGTCGGGCTCAGTGCTGACAGCTCAGAGCCCGGAGCGGCTTCAGATTCTGTGTCTCCCTCTCTCCGCCCCTAACCCACTCGCAGCCTGTCTCCGTCTCTCTCTTAAAAATAAACATTCAAAAAAATGGACATATGATAATTTTTGTTATGTCTACTTTACCATGATTTCAAAAAATCAGGAATTATTTTTTCAAAACCGATAACACGAGCAGCAGTTGGGATGGAGAACAGTTGCAGGCGGTGGGGGGGTGGGGTGGGAGGGCAGCGAGGGTGTCCCGAGGGGCCGGGGGGGCCCCCCTGCGGGGGGGGGGGGGGGGGCTTCGGGGTGGAGAAGGCAGAATGGCCAGAGCAGGTGTGAGGTCTGCGGGCAGCCGCTGGGAGCCAGGGCTGGCACGGTGCACCCCAACACTGTGGGCACCCCAGCACCCTGGCGTGCCACCACCACCCCCCCTGCCGAACGTCTCTCTTTGTTTCTTTAACAGGCACACAGGGCCCACTGCGCAGGGACTGGGGAAGCAGGGGACGGATGTGCCCACAAAGACAAAGAGACAGAAGCCTGGAAGTTTCTGCCAATTACTAGGCTCTCGAGGCAGGGACCCGTCGTTTTCAAAGGGCACCCCAGGAAATGCGTGTTGGGTGTGCGAGCGGGTGAATGTGGGAACAGGCTGGTGGATGGCGCGGTCGGCCTTTCCTGACCCCCACTGCGGGGGGCAGGGGGGGTCAGGGACCCCAGCTTTGGTGGCTTCGTGGGACCTGCCCCTGGTGTGGGAACCGAGGCCCCGTCCAACAGCCACAGGAGAACCTCCGCAAGCTCTCTGTCCAGCCCCCGGGGCTGGGGGGGGGGGGGGGGGGGGACATGGGGACTGTGGCCCATGGCAGAGGGAGCTGGGCCAGCTGGGACGAGTTTATTAAAAACAAGCTTGAGATCCAGGAGGGCCAGCTCACGTCAGCTGAGCTCCTCCCGGGCCCCGGAGTCATCAAAAATAAGTAATCGCGGATAAGCCCTGTCTAAATATCACGGCGAGCGGGGTCAGCAGCGCGCAGCCTGGAAATGTCAGCGGGGGGCGGGGGCTCCTCTGAGCCCCGGGATTAGCCGAAGGCACCTGAAGTCATTGTGCCCCCGGCCCCTGCTTCCCGAGACCCGGGCAGGGAGGATTACAGCTGCCAGGGCCCCGCAGGGCCGGAGACTCGGTTTTCAGCCCCGCTGGCCCCTGGGGCAAGGATGCCTGCTGCAGGGGGAGGGGAGGCCGAGCAGGGGCAGGCCGACCTCGGCCCAAGAGGGGGACGCACGTTCGGGTCGGGCCCGGAGCTGGCTGCCCATGGAACGCCCCTGGCCGGGGCAGGCGACCAGGCTCCTCCTCCCGTGTGCTTGAGGCCGCCTGTTCTGTCTGAGCCTCAGTTTCCTCAGGTGTGCATGCTCGGTTCGGGGCCGGTGGAGCCCCCCCCGCAGTGGACAGGGAGCACCGGCCACCCCTCTCTGGGCCTCCTGTGTAACCGGTGCTCTGGTCCCCAGCTCTGGGCCTCTGGTGCCAGGGGGAGCAAAATGTCTCTCCAGAGGACAGATGAGGGAAAACACCGCGTCTCCTGCAGCTCGAGGGCCGGGACCGGTCGTTCCCCCAGGGGTGGGAACGGCCACCGAGGCCTCATCCCCAAAATGTCTGTGTGGGGACCGAGGGGGACCTCGGAGCAGCCCCCCACACCTCCCTGAAACAAGACAGACAGCAGGCATGAGCCCAGCGGCCCCACGGGGAAGGCCGGTGGTGAGAGCGGGTGGATGGGTCAGGACTTGGAGGCGGCCCTGGCCGCCAGCCCACTGCCCGGAGGAGGGTGCGGGGAGCACTGTCGAGGCACCTGTGGCCCCGGGATGTAGGTGGACAGGCCCCGCTGGGGGGCGCCGTGGAGGCTCTGGGCGCCAGGCAGAGCCCAGGGAGGCCTCGAGGAAGCCACACTGGCTGGTCTGACGTCCAGCTGGCCGGTCCAGCATCAGAGCAGAGCACGCCGTCCCCTCCCGGCCACCGCGCCTCTGCTAATGCAGCCGGGGCCTTGCAGGTGACAGTGAAGGGGAGGGGCGCCCAGAGCCGGCCCCCCCCACCCCTGTCGGAGCGGCAGGGACGAGGGACCAGGCAGCTCTCACCGCCAGGCCCGGAGCTGCGGGGCCGTGGGTGGGGCGGGTGGCGGGGACGCGGGGGCTGGGGGCCACCGGCCCTGCAATTGTATCTGATGGCTGTCAAAGTGCAGCTGCCAGTGCCCTGAGTGACTAATGACAAGGGAGCTGTCCTCTTCCTGCACTTCAGGGGCTAATTTGTCAGCGATTGAGAGCCAGCAGGAGGGGCGGGGGAGGGGCCGGGCAGGCTGAGTCACCGCAGGGGTGGGGGCGGGGTGGGGGGTGCCTGGGGACGATGGGCACGGACCCCAGGGGACCAAGAGCACCTGGCGGGAACCCGGGGCCTCGGCCATGGCAGAGTGAGGGTCCGGAGGGCCGTGGAGCCGGGAACCCCCCTGTGGATCACCCACCACGGCTGGTCAGGCCTTCCAAGGCCCGGCTGCCCGCCAAGTGCACACTTGAGCACACGGGCACCCAAAGGACACCTACACGCACGTGTGCACACTCACACACAGACGAGTAAAGGCACAGCTGAGCCCTGACCACAGGCTGCACGCACAGCCAGGGGCCAGCGTCTCCAGGCCCCTGCATCTTCATGTCCCGTTTGGGCCTCCAGGTGACCGGGCTGGAGCCCGATGTGAGGCCAGCATCCTGTCCTCGAAGGCGCGTGAGCGTAAGGGGGTGCCACGACGGTCGGGGTGCTCTGCGGGTTGGGAGACACTGCCCCTCCTCCCAGGGGGACGGCCCGTCATCAGGGGCTGCAGAGACCCCTTGCCGCCCGAGGCTGTCTGACTCTGAGGCCTCTGTGACCCTCCCCTCCCCCACCCCCTCCCTGCCTCTGCCCCCACGGGGCCCTCGGTCGCCCGGAAGGAACACCGCTGCCCAGTCCCCTCGGCCTTCGCGAATCCTGCAGGCACTGCCTCCCTCCTTCATGCGGGGGTCTGGGTCTGGACCACATGTGGGTCGTGCCCTCTCTTCCGTGCCAGCAGAAGCCCAGCCCGGGCTGCCCCAGCCCCAGGCCCCCGCGGGAGGGACCTTGGACGGGGACCTTCGGGAAGGCGTGGAGAGCTTTTCCAGAGGCCTGAGGGCACCGATCCCTGGTGTCAGTGGAACCTGGTGCCCCTCGTCCCCGTGTGGATGGGACCAGGGGCCAAGCCAGGATCCCCTTTCCCACCCCCACAAAGGTGGGTTGCCAGCAAGGAGGTCTTCCTGGAGGAGGAGGCACAGACATTGGGCCTGAGGGCCTGGCAGGACTTGGCAAGGGGAAGGGAGCCAGGCGGCCCCAGGAGGGGGCGGGGCGGGGGAGACGTCCTGTTCCACTCACGTCTCCTCCTCCAGGTCTGACTTCCAAGTGCCCAATTATCCTGAGTGCGTCGGATCGACCCGTGAGGCGCCGGCTCTGGGTCCGGCCTGCCATACGCTCCCCGCACCCGCCCGCCCAGCTGCTCAGCTCCATCCGATGGCCTCGTTAGGGCTAATTGCTCTGACATTTCAGCTCTGACGGGCCGTGTGACAGGGCATCTTGGGTCTCTTCTTGCAGCTTGGGGGAAGGTGGGCGACTCCTTCCCTGCCCGTCTCCAGACACAGGGGCCTGGGCAAGGCCAGAGGCAGGCGGCCGGGGCTGGGCCTCTGTCCTCCACGGGCTGGGTCGCACCTCAGGGCCTATGCAGCCACCTCGGGCAGGAGGGGGGGGGGGGGACAAAGGCCTCACTGGCCCCAGCAGCCCCCGAGGACCCCAGGGCCCAGGCGTGGACTGAGTGTCCCCCAAATCCTCAGCGGGACGTGTGTGTGCCCGTGAAGGCCCGTGAGCAGAACACTGGTCCCAGCCTCAGGGGTCTGGACAAGGCTTCTCTGGAGACACGGACGCCCTGGGCCCCGGGGCTGTGTGTGTGTGTGTGTGTGTGTGAGAGAGAGAGAGAGAGAGAGAGAGAGAGAGAGAGAGACAGCTGTGCACCTTTCCTGGACGCAGGTGACACCCCTGACAAAGCCCTTCTTGCTGCTCTCGCCGTGGAAGCAGCCCTCGACCTCCAGATTTCTGGAGAGCACGAGCCTCAGGCTGTGTGCACGTGGTTTTCCACGGTGGGGCGACGGGGCAAGGACCCCCAGAAGAGGTGCCACCTCGGTTTCCCTCCACAGCTCATGTCCGGCCTGTGGTCCGGGGAGGAGAGGAAGGGTGGGGGTCCCCCAGGGGGCCCCGCGGTGTGCCCAGGGGCGTGGCCACGGAGCCGAGATTGAATGTCCCTGCCCCACGCCAGGCCCCCAGTCGATGCCAGGGGGCGGCACCCTGTCATTATGGGCTATGAAGTCCTCTGGAGGCCCAGGCACAAAGAGGTGGCTTCCAGAGGGAACATAGGCTCAGGGCTGTCTGGTCAGCAGGGCCCCATGCCCTCTCCTGTGCCCACTGCCTCTGCAGTGTTCGAAGCCCTGCCCTCTGTCCCTGGGGCGGGGACGGGTGGTCTCTGTCTGCCCTTTTGATTCCTGCCCTGTGGCCTGGGGACCGACACCATGGAATCCCTGAAAGGACGGTGTCTTGGGAGCTGGGAATCCTAGGCTCGAGACTCTGCAGGACCAGAGAATCACGCGTCTGGGGCCTCAGTGTCCCTTCTGCAGAATGGGTCTACAGACTCCTCAACGGTCTGCTAGCAGGCGCTCCAGATCACCCTCTGAAGGCTTGAGCCTGGGAGGCCCCGGAGGCAGGGGGACCCATGGTCAGGCCGGAGAACACGAGGTGCTGAGTCAGGAAAGAAGCATTGGCCGGTGTGGACCTGGGGGCATGGAGGAGGGGCCCAGACCGGGCCCAGCATAGCCAGCCAGCCCCGGAGGGCGGCTGTGTGGGACAGGCTTCCCAGGACGGGCCGACATGCACACAGACAGACAGACACCTAGTCAGGTGTAGCTGGAGGCCAGAGCGGGAGGGTGTCCACGGGCTTCTGCCCTCTGCCCACGGCCACCTGGCCCCAGGGAAGGATGCGCGGAAAGCTCAGCCCCCACAGAGAACTGGCATGCGGGCCCCCGCTGGCTCAGGTAGGCGAAGGAATTAAAAAACAATATTTGTGTCAGCAGAAGACATTTGCCGAAAGGTTAAATCCACACTCAGCAAAGGTCCGCACGCCTCTTGCGCGGTATTTAGCCCCTGCCCGCGCCCCCTGGGCAAACGGACGGGCCTGGACCACATCACTAAAGGGTCCCTAGCAGCCCACCCCAGAGGGGGCAGATGAGAGCCCTGGGGGGCCTCCCGGCGGCAGGGAGCCTGCCCAGGGTTTCAGGAGGCCTGGATGCCGGTTGGGACCCTGGGGGCTCAGGCGCAGCCACGGAAGCCTGCACCCTGGGGTGGAGCCTGACTCCCGCCCTCACTGCTGGGGTCTCGGGGCAAATTCTTCCACTGCCATCCAGGGCCTATGTCCACCCCCTGTGGAAAGGCCTCCTCTGGGCCGGGCGTTAGAAGCAGAGGCCACTGAGATGTGTCCTTGAGCCCAGAGGCTAGGAGACGAGACAGGTGGGGGCCTACGCCAGGTTCCAGGAGATGCAGTAGGGCCAAGCTGGTGAGCTTCCTGCCCTCAAGGTGTTTGTAGAGCAGGAGGCATGAGCCAGGAGGAGAGCAGAGCAGGGAGGTTAATACCAGAGGCAAGAAAGCACGGCCGTCGCAGGATGAATGGTGGCTGAGCCGGGCTTTGTGGGATGTGTAGGAGCTCGCCGGAAGAAGAAGGGGGTGAGTGTTTCAAGCTGGGCATCGTGGAGCCCCACGCCCTCCTGGAGCAGGAAGTGGGACTGGCCCAGGCTGAGAAGACCAGCGGGGGCGGTGGGAGCAGGCATTTCTCTTCGCACTGACTGAGGCTTCAGGCCGCCTTCAGGGGGTGGTGGGGAGCCACAGACGGTTGTGAAGCCAGAGAATGACAAGGTTAGACCAGTGCGGGGAACGGGCCTGGAGGAGAGGGGGCGGCCGGCCACCGTGATGAAGAGTGGGTGGGTCCTGGGCCAAGGCGGAGGTGACCAGCCGGGGGGTGGACTGTAGAGGTCAGGAGGAGAGTCTGGGAAGTACGTCTGCCTGGACCACCCACCTTCCAGTCCAGTCTCTGGAAGGGAGTGGCTGGGCAGTGACCTCCCGGGGTGGGGCGGGGGGCTCCTCTCCCTCCACCCTGCCCTTCTAGATGGGCTCTGGTCTAGACCCTCCCCGCTGAGCCCACAACGCCCAGGGCACAAGGGAGGTCTACGTTCCCGGCACGTTGATGTCGTGGGACTCACGCCGGACCGCAGCTGCAGAGAGGTGCCCTCCTGTCCCCTGGTCTCCAGGACGGTGGCACCTGTGATGGGGAGGGAGCAGTGGGCCGTGAGAGGGTGGGCTGCAGGCCGGGGGGGGACAGGCCACAGAAACCACGGGGCAATCGATACAGACTTCCCTCACCCGGCTTCCCAGTGTCCTGACACTGGAGGGATGGGCCTTTCCGGAACACTCCAGGTATCACTTGGCGGTGCCTGGGGATCTGGCCACAGGGACCTGGGACAAGGGACAGATGAAACTCCTGCTGGGACCCTGTTGGGAAATTTGGTGAAGAATCTTCGGGAAAAGCAGATTGCCTCCCGACATCCTTCCGAGGTTTAGGTCCGGATTTCTCGTCTTGGGGGTTTCTGGGCCACCTGCCACCGAGGTGCGGGGTTTCGTGTCACGGGCGCTCTTGGGGGGCCCGGAATGGCACCTCCCTGTGTACCAGCCAGTCCCCCCACTGGGCGTGTGGAGCTAAGGGGGCCCCAGCTGTCCCCAGCCCTGCAGAGCCCTCCCGCTGGAGCCGAGATGATTCAGAGCGCGGGCTGCTGCCCTGCCGGGTGCCTGCGGCAGGGACGCAATTAGATTTAATGGGACAGAGCCCTTTCTCCTGCGCGACTCGGCTCCCGCCCACCGCCTCCCTCAGGCGGCAGGAGGGGAGGCGAGGAGGTGGGAGGTGGGGGGCCCACAGGGGCCTTGACGTCAGCTCGGCCTATAAGAGGCCGCCTGGCGGAGGGCCGTGGAGGTGAGCCCCGGACGGACGCCCGCACCATGCCCACTCCCAACGCCGCCTCGCCGCAGGCCAAGGGCTTCCGCAGGGCCGTCTCCGAGCTGGACGCCAAGCAGGCCGAAGCCATCATGGTAAGAGGCCGGAACGGGCCGGAAGCACAGGGGTGTCCCCCGAAGGCCGGCAGGGGCCGCAGACTCAGGGTGCCCGCAACGCCGTGGCCCCGGGCGTGGTGCGCGTGTGACCGCGTCCCGGGCCCTGGCGGTGGCTCGTGGTGGGAGGTGCTGGGCCAACAGGCACGGACCCTGGTTCCGAGCCCCAGGGCGGTCGGGGCTCCAGGGCGATTTCCATCTGCCATGTCACCCGTCCCCCAGCCACGCGTCTGTGCCCGCATGTGACCTCCTGTCTTTGAATCCCACCTCCCCTGCCAGCAACCCCGGGCCCCCCTCACCACCAGGACGGTCCCCAAGGCGTCAGCTACCACCCGGGGGCCCCCTGAGTTCGAGAGGTCTGTACTGGGGATTCTCACCGGGCCGGAACCTCCAGGACCCTCTCGGCCCAGAAGAGGGGCCTTCAGGGATGTCTCGGAACAGTCAGCTCCCCCAACGTTTCAAATAGGCTTTCATGTTTCGACCTTTAAGGAAAATGGGCTTTGGGTTCTGGAAATGTGATTTGCAGGCGGCCACTGCACCCCCTCCCCCCGCCCCCTGCCCGGGTTCTCAGTGAGATGGCCTCCCCACCCAGGGAGGCCCAGGGACACCCCCAGCCCCCCCAGTTCTGTCCATCCCCCCGGAGTCAAGTGGGGACTCTCAAGGGGCTTCTCCTGCACCCTTACCACCACCATCCAAGACCCGATGGTACCAGAACCTTCCTGGAAGTTCAGCTCCAAGGGATGAGCCCCAGACATGCAGCCCCTCCCCCACGCAGGCCTGGGGGCTCTGGTCTTGGGGACAGGCTGCCGCCCCGGGCACCTGGGTCCAGACGAAGTGCTAACTTTGGCCACGTGTCCCTGTGCTGTGGGGAAGGGCCAGGAGGGGACCCTAAGGAGAGATCATTCCGAGGGGCTGGCCTGGGGGGCCTCCCAGGAGCCAGACGTCACTTCCTTGCCCTCCCCAGCGCTCTGGCCGCTGTCTACCTCAGGGTCCTGAGTCACACCTCCTGTCGCCTCATCCTGTTAGGGCCTGGGGACAGAGGCAAGGCCGCCTGGGGGTGCCATGGGCCCATCCTCCCACCACTCTGTGGCTGCTCATCTTCCCCCACTCCCCCCCCCTCCGCCATCCGGTGGGGACATAGGCGAGGCCTGGCCTGCCGGTCCCTCCCAAGTGCACAGCCTGTGCTGTGGCACCAGTGGGTCAGAGCCTGGGACTGGGGGTGGCCCGAGGGCAGGGGTGTGGCCCAAGGTCAGGGGGAGCTGGCGCGCTCTCTGCCCGTAGTCCCCGCGCTTCATCGGGCGACGGCAGAGCCTCATCGAGGACGCTCGCAAGGAGCGAGAGAAGGCAGAGGCCGCGGGGGCCACCTCCTCGGAGCCCGGGGACCCCCTGGAGACCGCAGTGTTCAAGGAGAAGGACGGAAAGGCCACGCTCAACTTGATCTTCACCCTGCGGGGCGCCAAAGCCTCACTGTCCCGGGCCGTGAAGGCGTTCGAGGTGAGGGCAGCAGGTGACTGGTGTGACCAGTGTGGCTGGTGTGGACCTGGCTGTTTCAGGGGCCAGCCCCGGCTGCCCAGGCCACTGAAGGCAGGGGGGAGAGGGGGCTTTGCTCCCCCAGAGCTCCGGGGACCCCGTGGCCTTCACGGTACCCCCCGTGATCTCAGGAACTCCCTGAGCCTGAGCCCTTGGGCTGAGGCCACCAAGCCCTGCTGCCCTTCCCAGCCCCACCCCCACCCCCTCACACACGGGGTGAGCGGGTGTGGCTCCTGGCAGGGCGGCCTGGACAGTAGGGTCCCCTCATAGCCTGCCCCTGATGGGCTCTGGCTAACGTGACAGCCGACTGCATCAAGTGCTGTGACCACAGCAGGCCGGGCGGGATGCTGGCCCTTGGCAGAAATGCCCAAATGATATTACAGCTGGCCTGCTCCAGCTCCTGGACGCCGTGTGACCTGAGGGCCCGTCGAGACCCGTGTGCCCTCGTTGCTGGGCAACGGGAGGTGGGGGTGGTGAGCAAGCCTTCCTGCCAGACCCCCGGGCTCTCAGCGGGCTTAGTCCGAGAGGGGGGCTGAGCCTCCTGGTCCGGTCACAGTGGGATCTAGGTCCCCCCCCCCCAGCCCCTGGGTGCGGCCGGTGGCCAGTGGGCCCAGATGAGACCACCAGGGATGGCGGGACCTTCTGACCAGCGGCTGGGGACTCAGGCTGCTTGGGTGTGGCCGAGGGACACATCACGTCACCCACAACACTGGGTTAAGAGGCCGCGGTGACGACTCCCATTACACACACTGGTCAAAATGCAATTCCCCAGCCACAAGCTCGGCCCAGGCCGCGGGTCCGACCTCAGTGTGGAGCACAGCATGGGCATCACCGGCGGCAAAGGTCTAGGCGGGGCCTCCGGGCAGAGCCCGGGGCGGTTCCTCCTTCCGCTCTCCGCCTTCCTCTCCCTTCCTGCGTCTGTCTCTCCCCGTCTCTCTCTCTCTGTCTCTCTCCATATCTCTGTCTCTCCCCGTCTCTGTCTCTCTCTCCATCTCTCTCTCCCTTGTTCCCTAAGACGTTTGAGGCCCAAATCCGGCACCTGGAGACCCGGCCGGCCCAGAGGCCGCGCGCAGGGGGCCCCCACCTGGAATACTTCGTGTGCTGTGAGGTGCCCAGCGCGGACCTGCCCGCCCTGCTCAGCTCCGTGCGCCGGGTGGCTGAGGACGTGCGGGGCGCCAGGGAGAACAAGGGTAAGGCTGCTTCCACTGCCCTTGAGGGCTACCCGTGACCTCGAGATGGGGGCAGGGAAGCTCCCGCAGGGGACCCCTGAGGTGACCGCACGTGCGGCCTGGGGGACCCCCTCCCTGCTGGCTCGGGCCTCCTGCCCCTCTGGGACCCCCGAGAAAGCCCCGGGGGAGACCCGACGCTCACACAGGCCTGTGTCCCTTCCGTCCTCCTCGAAGTCTTCTGGTTCCCAAGGAAAGTTTCCGAGCTGGACAAGTGCCACCACCTGGTCACCAAGTTTGACCCTGACCTGGACTTGGGTCACCCGGTGAGCTGCCGCCTCCTGGGGCCTCCTGTGTCCCCATACTCGTGGCCAGGGTGGTGGGTGTGGGCCCCAGGCCGACCCTGGATGGAGAGCCTGTCTGCTGCCCAGCTCCTGGCCAAACCACTGAGGCCTGGCTAAGAGCAGCCGCCAGGCACCTGCTGGTGCCTCGGGCATAGCGGGGCTGGTGGGCAGGGAGGGGTGGTGAGCAGGGAGGGGGGCCAGTGAGGGGGGGGGGGGGGTTGGTGGGCAGGAAGAGGGGTGACTGGTGGAGAGGGACCCGGCTGGGCCGGAGGGTGCAGTGAGTGGGGAGAGGGGGGGGCAGCAAGTGGGAGGGGGCGGTGGCAGGGAGGGAGGGGTCAGGTGGGGCGGGGCGGGGCGGCGGGCGGCCTCCTGAGTGCGTCCACTGTGCGGGCAGGGTTTCTCGGACCAGGCGTACCGGCAGCGCAGGAAGCTGATCGCCGAGATAGCCTTCCAGTACAAGCAGTAAGGACCCCTGGGGCCTCAGCCCCAGGGACCCAGACCCTGTCCTGTAGCCTCACACTGGCACACTGGGGGAGGGGTGTCTTTGTGTCTTTGACCAACACTGTCACTGTGGTCACTGGCCTGGGCCCCCAAGTCACGTCGAGGAAACCAGGCAGCTTGCTGAGGCCACACGGCCACCTGGGCGTCCAGCCCCAAGCCCCTCCTGTCTGCTCTCCACACGCCCTTTGCAACAGAGCCCCGTTGACCTCCCCACACGCCCCCGAGGGGGCCCCACTGACTGCACACCCCCCTCTGCAGTGGTGACCCCATTCCCCGTGTGGAGTACACGGCCGAGGAGATCGCCACCTGGTAAGACCCCGGTGCCCATCCCAGGGTGGAGGGGGCAAGGAGGGCCAGGGGAAGACCCCCCAAGTCCCCACGTGTGATGGCCAGGTGGGGAAAGGACTTCCCAAGGCCCTGATTGTCGGTCTAGAGGGACAGGCTGGTGGTGGGTCAGGCCGTCCCCACGGCCTCCGTCCCTTGGAACCCCCCACAGCCGTGGGCAAAGGCCCCTCCCAGTGGCCAGGGTCTCCAGGGTCCAGCGAGAGGCCTGCAGTGGGGACCCCCCCCGCCCCCACCGTGGAGCCTGCCGAAGACAGAGCACAGTGAGGAGGGGAGGGGCCGGCATCCAGGTCGGGGGCAGGCCTGGCTGCCTGGGGACGCGGGGCACCACAGCCAGGCCTGAGACCCCCGCCTGAGACCCCCGCCTGCAGGAAGGAGGTCTACACCACCCTCAAGGGCCTCTACGTCACTCACGCCTGCCGGGAACACCTGGAGGCTTTCCAGCTGCTGGAGCGTTTCAGCGGGTACCGGGAGGACAGCATCCCTCAGCTGGAAGACGTGTCCCGCTTCCTGAAGGGTGCGCGGGCCGCGGGGAGAGGCGCGGAGGAGGGAGGCGCCCACCCTGCCCGGCGCCCTGACCGGCCGGGGTCCTTGCAGAGCGGACAGGGTTCCAGCTGCGGCCCGTGGCCGGCCTGCTGTCCGCCCGGGACTTCCTGGCCAGCCTGGCCTTTCGAGTGTTCCAGTGCACCCAGTACATCCGACACGCCTCCTCGCCCATGCACTCCCCGGAGCCGTGAGTGTGCACCTGCACCGGGCCCTGCCCCTGCCGCCCAGCCTCGCCACGCGGGGCCGGCAGAGAGGGAGGGGGCCGGGGGCAGCCGGACCCCTGGACCACCCCCCCAGCACCGCCCCTCTCCCCACCCCCACAGGGACTGCTGCCACGAGCTGCTGGGGCACGTGCCCATGCTGGCCGACCGGACCTTCGCTCAGTTCTCCCAGGTTTGTGCCCCAGGCCCCAGGCCGGGGACCCGCCGGGCTGAGGGCTGGGGGGCGTGCTGCCTGAGCCTCAGCGCCCTGCCCGAGTCCCTCTGTGGCTGGACGGTGCCCACTTGGGCCCATGAGGCTTCAGGGAGAGGCATCATCCTGGAAGAGAGGGGTGGGTGAGCCTCGCTGGCTGCACTTAGACCTGTTCTGGGCAAAACGCTTATAAAAATGAGGAGGCGTTCGTTGGCTGGCCTGGTGCAGCGGGCGGGCGGGCGGGCGGATTCCCACGGCCTGTGCTGCCACCTGCTGGCTGCTTCCAGAAGAGACGTCTTGGGCCCTCGATTGATCCTGGGAGGGTCCCTGCATCCCAGGAGGGCCCCCCACACCTGCATACCTATGGGGTCCCCTCCATCTTGGGAGGGGCCCTGTATACCTGGAGGACCTTTGCATCTTGGGAAGATGCCCCATTCCAGGAGGCTCCCCGGATCCTGGGAGGGTCCCCGAATCCCCAGAGGGTCCTTGCGTCCTAGCTGGTGTCCAGGAGGCCCCTGGGGTGTCCTCGCCCCACGCAGGCGCCCGTGCAGTGTTGGGCCGAGCCTCTCCCCTCTCAGCCTCCCCTTTCCTCCACAGGACATCGGGCTCGCGTCCTTGGGGGCTTCCGACGAGGAGATTGAGAAGCTGTCCACGGTGGGCGCCTTCCCCCGCAGGGCCTTGGGGGGCTGGCCCCAGGGTGCCTGGCTTCAGGGCAGGCCCCCCAACCTGGGCCTGGGCCCCCACTTCTGTCCGGGGAGTGTCACCTTTATGCTGTGACCTTGCCAGAGTCTGGCCGGGCTCTGCCCTGGGTGGGGGGTGCCCCAGGCCCGAGGGTAGGTGGGCCGCGGTGTGGGCATCGGCTACCTCTGCCAACGCTGTGTCCGTCCCGCCAGCTGTACTGGTTCACGGTGGAGTTCGGGCTGTGCAAGCAGAATGGGGAGGTGAAGGCCTACGGTGCTGGACTGCTGTCCTCCTACGGGGAGCTCCTGGTGAGGCCACCCCCCACCGGGGGACCCTGCCCCACCCACATGGCCTCCAGGCCTCGGGAGGCCCCCCGGGGAGGGGGACGCCGCGGGCCAGGGTGGGGGGCCCGTGACCCTGCGGCCTCCCCCCAGCACTCTCTGTCTGAGGAGCCCGAGATCCGGGCCTTCGACCCGGATGCTGCAGCCGTACAGCCTTACCAGGACCAGACTTACCAGCCCGTCTACTTCGTGTCCGAGAGTTTCAGCGACGCCAAGGACAAACTCAGGTGCCCGGGCCCCCCGGGTGCCCCCAGACCGGGCGAGCCTGCAGCCGGCCCGGGCCTATGAACCCACTGCGCACACCCTTCCCACAGTAGGACCCCCAACCAAAAAGTCCAGGGAGGGGGAGAACTGCTGGTGGCCGGGTCAAGGCCACGTGTTGGGAGGCAGAGTGTGACCTTTGTAAGAAGGATGTGTGGGGTCCTTCCCAGCCTCTAAGCAGCTGGTGCCATGGGGTGGGACAGAGGAGAGGGGCAGGGGCGGCCGAGGGCTGGTGTGGAAAGCCTGGGGGGCCTGGAGGGAGCAGGCACTCCTGGGGAGGGGGGCTGAGGGCGCGTGACCACCGGCGTCTGGGCAAGAGGGCAAAGCCTGAGATGCGTCCCACCTGCTCATCCTTGGAGAGGGTCTTATTTTCGAGTCAGGGGAAACTGAGGCCCAGGGGCGGTGTGTTCAGAGTGGAGGTGGGGGGAGGGCTGGATCCCACAAGCAAGCATAGGACCAGCAACAGAACTGGGGCTCTGCACAGCACACGGCCCGGGGAAGGCCGCCTGGAGGAGGTGTGGGGAGGGATGGGGGTCCGGCAGAGACCTGCCTGGAACAGGCCTGTCCCTCCCCTGTCCCTCCCCCTGCAGTAGGCTCGGTCTCCCATCTTGTCCGAGCAGTTGGTCACACGGAGATTTTTGGGGGGTGCAGGCAGCTCTCGCCCTGCAGGGATGAAGGAGGCCGTCTCCTGGAGGCCGCAGACTCTGCCCCTGCTCCTCCCCATCTCCCCAGGGTCCCCTGAGTCCCTGCCAGGTGACCCAGGGTCCATACCCACTGCCCTCCCTAGGAACTATGCTTCCCGCATCCAGCGCCCCTTCTCCGTGAAGTTTGACCCGTACACGCTGGCCATCGACGTGCTGGACAGTCCCCATGCCATCCGGCGCTCCCTGCAGGGCGTCCAGGACGAGCTACACACCCTCACCCATGCGCTGAGCGCCATCGGCTAGTACAGCGGGAGAGACCCTTCCCCCGCCTCCCCCGGCCCCTGCCCAAGCGAGGGGCTGGGTCCCCGGGCAGCCCCAGAGCCCGCTGGAGACTGTCCCTGCTGGAGGGCACCCCGCTGACCCCCGCCCCACTGCTTCCCCGCTCGGCCTGCGAGCGTCCTTGTCCCGCCCGTGACGCTGCGCGCTGATCTCAATAAAGGAGAGAATCCCTCTGAGCACCTCCCCGGCCTCCACGTCTGAGTGCTGGGCTCCGGGGCCGTGACAGTGTGCTGGGGACCTCACACCCGGCTCCTGGCCTTGCTCTAGGGTTTCACCTCTGTACTCCGCCTCCTCCGAGACCTCGCCAGGCAGCCCAGGCCAGGCAGGAGACCCCTCTGTGCCTGGATGCCCGGCTCACCCCAGAGGACCAGCCTGTGCTGAGCATCCCCCCCACCCCGCCCCGGCAGCTCCGGAGGGCCGAGGGGGTCCTGGCTGAGCCTCTTCATCTCAGCACTGTGGCAGCATGGGGGCGGGGCCGGGGGGGGGCCGTCCCTGGGGTGGGGGCAGGGCTCACAGCCGTGTGGTCGCTGGGGGGGGGGGGGGGAGTGGTGCGCTGTCCGAGGCAGGCCTGCAGGCCTGGCCTTCGCCACAAGCTTCGTGTCCCCCCTAGGAGGAGGACAGGGGCCCCACCCCCACAGAGCAGGGCCTGGGAATTGTCCCCAGAATGCATGTTGACGGAGTGCTCAGCTGAGCTGCTTCCCAGATGACCTCTCTGGGCCTGCGTCCCCGGCCACGCGCCTGGGGCTGGATTCCGAGCACTGCAAGTTGCCCCTCCGCTCAGTCGAGGGGTCTGGACATGACCTTCCGGCTCGGGCCCCCAGCATTCCCCATGGCTGGCCCAGCCCAGGGGGCCCCCCTCCCACCCCTACCCCTGATCCTTGGAGAGAGCGGCCTGGGGGCTTCCCGGGAGACACGAGCCAGTCTCCCCAGGCCCTACTCACTCCTGGCGGCCACTCACCACCACACACCTCCAGGGCCCTCCCTGGCTTTGAGCTCTTAGGACGGCAGGCCTGGCAAACCCCGACTCATCTGTCAAAGGCCTCGAGGCAAAGCCCTCTGCACCAAGCCCTCCGTGGGGGTCTGTCCGTCCCTCATCTGTGGCTTAAGCACCTTGTTTGTGCCCAGGTCTCCCTCACCCCAGTGGGGCCATTTCTGACGGCTGTGAGCCCTGGGGAAGGGCTGAGGGCTAGCCCCGGCCCCCTCCAGCCCTACCGGCCCCTGGGCTGTGCCCTCTCACCTGGCTCTAGCTCCACCCAGCCCCCTGTCCTGCATGGTCCTCTCAAGAGACCCCCCCCCCAGACCTTCCCTGCTGTGTGGCGGCCTTGGGGGTCATAGCGGGCACCGTCTCAGCATGGCCTGGGCGGAAGCGGCAGTGGGGAAGGTGCCCGTGAGAGCCGGCATCCAGCCTGCACAGAGTCCCGCATGGGGGGCAGGGCGGAGCTGGGAGCAGGTGGCCAGCCCCTTCGTGGTCCCGTGGCTGCTCCAGGGGTGCACAGCAGGACGTCCTGGGCAGGGGGTCTCGGTATTTCCCAGGCTGGAGAGTGGGGTCCATGCTGGGGGTGCGGGTGGGTGCAGAACATCCCCACCCCTCCTGTCCCTTTGGTCTGAGGCGAGAGGAGGAGGCAGGCTGAGCTCCTTTCTCAGCTGGAAAGGGCCCACAGACTCTGGGGTGCCCAAAGAGGGTTGCAGGTGGCAGGGGGAGGGGAGGGGGTCCTGGCCTCCCTCCTAGTCCTGTCCGGGGGGGCCGGGGAGCACCAAGGGACCCAAACCGTGTGGCAGCCAACGGGGCTGACGGTCTGAAAAGGGTCAGCATGGGGGAGACGGGCAGGGGCTCCAGAAACGGGGGTGGGCATCCAGAGGAAACGTGGGTGGGTCATGTGGGGCCCCACACAGAGGCCTAGCCCCAGAGTCCACACGGTGGCTGGTCCCCAAGCTCAGCTCTCCCTGCGGCACCCCGGGGTGCTGGGGGGGGGGGTCGTTTCAGCGAGGCTTCTATGCTGAGGTAGGGGTAGGGCCGTGAGCAGGGAGGGGATATTTCCCCATGCACCACCCAAGGGGCCCAGGAGGAAGACTGGAAACTGTGGCACGGGCCCAGGGTCCAGGCAGGATCACCCTCCCCGGGGCCCCCCGCTCCCCTGGACTAATGTGGAAAATGTGGCTCAGGCGAGGTCTGGGTGGGGCTCTGCTCCTGGGGAGACGTTGGCCCCCAGCTGTGAGCAGCCATCGGGCCCCTCGTTAAGACTCTAATGACCCCGTGGCCTGAGAGGTGCTGACGACCGAGGAGCTGTTCCCGCGGACCCAGCACCGGGGAAATGGTCCAGAAATTGCAGCCTCAGCCCCAGGCCATCTGCCACTGTCACCAGGGGGCCCTGATGGGCCAGGCGGTGGGGTCAGGAGCTATAAAGCCAGCGGGGCCCAGCAGCCAGCAGCCCCCCCCGGGACCACCTGCACCCTGACACGGACGGCAAGCAGGTCTGTCCCCACGGGCTCCCCGTCAGCCGAGTCCAGGGTGTCGGGGCCCCGGGCCCGGGCTCTCGAGCCGGCGGGAGGACGAGGGCTCCCGGCACAGAGCGTCTGGGGGGCGAGCACAGGGCGGGGGTCCTGGGCGTGGCGCGTGCCCCTCGCCGGCCTCAACCCTGCCCGTCCCCCAGGTCACTGTCCCCCGCCATGGCCCTGTGGACGCGCCTCCTGCCCCTGCTGGCCTTGCTGTCCCTCTGGACCCCTGCCCCGACCCGGGCCTTCGTCAACCAGCACCTGTGCGGCTCCCACCTGGTGGAGGCGCTGTACCTGGTGTGCGGGGAGCGTGGCTTCTTCTACACGCCCAAGGCCCGCCGGGAGGCGGAGGACCTTCAGGGTGAGCCCCCGCTGCCCCCGCTCAGCCCACCCCGGCTGCCCACCTGGCGCCCCGGGGGAATCGGGCCGGAGTTTTAAAAAAGAAAAACCACATATTCCCCTGGTCACATCCCGAAAGGCCGTCGTCGGGCACCCAGGGCCCCCCTGTGGGCTCCTGCCCTGGCCCTGCCCTGTGGCCCCGGAGCCTGCGGCGGGGTGGGCGCCCCGCGGCCGGCACGCGGGCAGGCGGGCGTCGCGGTCTGTCCCTGAGCGGCCGTCCGCCTTGCTGTCCCGCAGGGAAGGACGCGGAGCTGGGGGAGGCGCCTGGCGCGGGCGGCCTGCAGCCCTCGGCCCTGGAGGCGCCCCTGCAGAAGCGGGGCATCGTGGAGCAATGCTGTGCCAGCGTCTGCTCGCTGTACCAGCTGGAGCATTACTGCAACTAGAGGGCGCCCGGAGCCCGCCGCCCCTGCGCCCCAACCCATGCAATAAACCCTTGAACGAGCCCCGCTCGCGTGGTCTGTGTGGCACGGGGGCTGAGGCGTTGGCCGGGGGCCGGGGCGGGGGGGGGGGTCCCGCAGAGACCCCCTTCCTCCTCTGTCTACGCGGGTCCCTCCGCGCTTTCCCCACGCCCACCGGGCACGGGCAGGCTCCTGTCCGCCCACCCCCCGCTGCCCTGGGCACCCTCCCCCCCCCCGCCCCCATCCCTGGCTGCTTCAAGACAAGACAGAGAAGGGTTTGGGGGGCCCTGGGGGCCGGCTGGGAGCTGAGTCCCTTAATTCAAAAGCCTTGAGCTCTCAGGGCCCCCAGAGAGCTTTCCAAGGAAAGAGAATGAGAACATTCCAGCCGCTTCTCCCCACCTAGCCGTGCGGGCTCTACGTTTAGTGCTTTTTCTGATGGAAGCCCTTGGAATGGTGGGTGGGGGAGGGGGTCCTGCAGGGGCAGGGGACAGAGAAGGGCACAAGAGGCTGTCCGGGGCTGGCCTTTCTCAGGGCCCCTCCACCACCCGGCTCTGGGCCGGACCGGGGCAGCCTCGGCCCCAGCGCAGACTGAGCCAGAGGAAGCCCTGGAGGATCAGGAGAAGCCACACGGCACCCCTTGAGCTGACGGACGGACTCAGACCCCGCGGGCACTGGCAGGGCCCTCAGACTTAGCGCGCAGCGGCATCCCGGCTGTGGCCCCCCAAGACAGCAGCCCGCAAGGCCAGGGTCAGGGTCAGGGCCGGTCTCCCTGCCACCCTGTGGCCCTCTCCTCCTGCTCAGCAGCCCCAGACCCGGCGCTCAGTCCCAAAAGTGCCATCGGGCCTAAGGATGAGGTCACTTGGGGGTCAGGTCTTCAGGGGTTCACACCCCTCCTCCTCCGGTGTGGGTCCGTCGGGCACACCGCCCAAGCCGCCACCTGGAATGCCAGGGAGCCTGGGGGCTGTCTGGGCTGGCTGTGGCCGGGGAGGTCAGCGGGTGACCCTGGCTGCACAAAAGCCTGGCCAGCCTGCCGGCCGCCCAAGC
This sequence comes from Panthera uncia, assembly GCF_023721935.1. Taxonomy (NCBI): domain Eukaryota; kingdom Metazoa; phylum Chordata; class Mammalia; order Carnivora; family Felidae; genus Panthera; species Panthera uncia. The sequence continues at coordinate 729,355 of NC_064808.1, read as the reverse complement.
CAAACCAATCTGCACCTTTCCTAAGGCTCCGCCCGGGCCGGAGCTTGGGATGGCTGGGCCCGGGGCCGGGCGCCTGGGCCCCCCGAGGCTGCAGACCGCTCAGAGGTGGCCTCGGAGCCCAAAGTAGATCCTCCTGCTGGGACCTGGCTGTCCGGCCAGCCTGCCTGCAGCCCCGGGGCTCCCTGCAGGGCCGCCCTCTCCCCATGACAACATCAACACCCCCAGAGCTGTGGCAGTCCCCAGCTAGCCCCGCCCCTGGAGCGGACGGCTGGACACTGGACCCGGAAGAGGAGGGGGGGGGACTGTGCATGGGAACAGCAGGTGGCCCCATCCACAGGGACAGAGGCAGGGGCGTCCAGCAGAAGTTGAGGTACGTAAGTGCCCGTGGCCTGGGCTGGGAGCGGCTGGGACGGGAAGTAGGCTGGCGGGGTCAGGGTGTCCTGGAGGCAGCAGTTAGCTAAGCCTGTGTCTCCGCAAGACCCTGGAAAATGGCCCAGGTGTCCCCCCCCACCCGCTTCTGTGGAAGTGAGCGCAGGAGCCCTTTGGGGCCCAGGGATACGTGGGGCCATCCCAGCTGGGGGGTGGGGGGGGGACTCCCAGCATAGCTGGTCTTGGGTGTGGCGGGGGCCACAGGGGAGGTCCATGTTCACGGGGTGGGAAAGACGGCCCGCCTGTGAGACCCGGTCGTGGTCGGAGGCCACCCTCGGCCCTGCTACCGGGGCAGGGCCCTCCTGGTGAGCCTTTCCCCCCAGCCTCCAGCCGGCCATGGCTGTGATCTTGGGAAGGTGCGTGGGACCCTCTCCAGAGCCCCTCCACAAACAGCTCATGGAGGCAGGGAGAAGGGAGGCAGGGAGATGCCCAAGGTCACCAGGGTCTCAGGTGGCAGAGGAGAGGTCAGACCCTGTCTCCTGCTTGGCACCACCCTGGGCACTGGACCTCAGATGCCCCTGCTCCTTGGGGACCCCAGGCCACCCCATGGCAGCCAAGCCCCAGGCCATGCCTCTGCCACCCCATCCGGGCCATGCTCCGCCCCTTCTGGGAAACGGGAGGACAATCGTCCCGTGTCCTCAGACCCTGCCTGCCCTTGGAACCTGGGCTTCCCTCGCCCATGGGGCTGGCAGTGGTGTTGGCCACACCCAGCCCTACGTGTCACCTGGCATGGGGGGCAGGAGTCCAAATGCCCCCAAGCCCGGGGCAGCGGGGTGTGGAGGAGCAGTCCCCTGACCCTGCCGGGTCCCCCAGCCCCCTCACTGGGGGCCAGGGCCTCCCGGGTACGTTGTAGCCGCACACTTGCTGTCACGTCTGTTCTGTTTCGCCATCACACTGCCATGTGGGGTGGGAGCTGTTGCACCTGTGTTCTTGACGGGGAGACTGAGGCTGGAGCCAGGATGCCTGTCCCTCTGGTGCCCGCACGCTGAGGACATTCTGCCAGTGCAGCTGCCTCCGGCACCGATGAACGGGCACTTCCGCCTGGCCCTTGGGGCAGTATTTGCCTTCTCCTGTCGGCAGTAAATATTTACCGTCCTCACTGTTCTCCGGGCCTGAGCAGACCCTGAGGGGCAAGGGGGTGGGTGCAGGGATGCCAGGGTGGGTCCACTTGCTCTTGAAGGCCCGGTGCCTTGTGCGGGGGGGGGGGGGGCGGGGGTGGTGCGGTCCAGGAGAGGGAGCGAGACCAGGAGCCAGTGACCTGAGCTCCTGGCAAGGCCCCCTGGCAGAGACCCGGCTGAGCCCCGGAGTCTCTGCATCCAGCGAGGCCGTGAGGGGAGATGCCTGTGTTCCCCTTGAGGGAGCCTGCCCTCGGGCCCGGGCACAGTGAAGCCCCCAGTGCAAGTGGCGTCCCTGGGCGCCTAGGTACCTGTCCGAGCCAGGCAAGAGGGCCAGGGCGGCCATTCACAGATATGACCAGCAGAGGGCACCAAAGCCCCACTTTTGATGCATGCGACTCCCGCGGTCCAGGCCCCGCGTCCTCTCTGAAAGGATCTGTGTCTCCCAATTCCTGCCATTGGGCACTCTCCGGGGCCTCCGGGAATGCCCGATGGGCTGGCCACCCAGGCTCTAGAGGCCTTGAGGTTTAGGAAGGAGAGGGGCTGTGTAGTGTTTCAGGCCCCCAGTCTTTCTGGTCCAGGCTTCTCCCTGGGAGCAGCTGGACAAGGTACCAGGTCCCCAACATTCTGAGAAAAGTCTCCAGGGTGATCCTGAGCCCCGATCCCCAGAAATGCAGAGCCCTGGGGTGGAAGGGAGGTCCTTGGGGGTGACTTCCTTCAGCCACCCCCTCACACACACACACACGGTGTGGCTGAGCAAGCCGAGGTCAGCGGAGGGCCAGGCGCCCACCCAGCTGGAGCTTTTGCTGAGGGTCTGCAGGGCTCTGAGGGACTTGAGGCTGGGGGCTGGGGGGTGGCCGTCACTGCCAGGCCAGGGTTCCCTCCTTCCCGTGCTACCCCCTGTCCCCGCCGGCTGCTGGCAGGAGAGGGGTCAGTGCCAGAAAGAACATTTTGGAGACGGAGGCAGACAGGGGTCTGGGAACCGCAGAGATAAACAGGGAGGTGGGGGCCTCCTGCCTCCCTCCCTCCACCCGGCAGTATTGTTTCTGGGTTCTTCACAGGGACAGGGAGGCAGATTCCTTCGAACGTGGAGGCCGACCGAAGCGTCTCCCCATGTCCCCTGCAGCCTAGTCAGCCTGTGGTGGTGCAAGCAGCCCCACCCTGCCTCAGCTCAGACTTCCCACCTCCTGCCTGTGTGCAGTTGTGGGGGGGACCGGTCCCAACGGTCTCCCTGGGGCTCCCCAGGAAGCTGGGCCTCAGGCCATATGACAAGGTCACCCCACAGTCTCCACCCTTCAAGGCACTGGGCTGACCACATGGGGTCCTGGGGGCACCGCTGGGTCTGTGGCTATGCTGCACTTGGGATCCATCAGGCCAGGAGTGGACATAAGTCCTGTTCCCCCAGCTCCCTGTACCCAGAGGGGCTCAGAATTTCTAGACCCAGGAGGCCCACCCCCAGACCAGCCACACTCAGGGCTCCCCATCCGTGACCCCACGAGGGGTCCTTCCCCACCGTGCCTGTCTCTGGGCCTTGACAGGGAGGACAGTAGGGCCCCCAGCCTGAGCGGGGCGCAGGGGGGAGGGGGGCAGGGGGGGAGGGCTGGCCCCGCCCCCTCCAGCCCCATGTGGAAGAGGCTGCTGAGCCATCAGAACCTGGGGGGGAGGGGGCCACATTCGCCGGCCTCACTCTGACCCCCTTCCCAGCCCATCTGTGTTTTTGGAAAACAGAGCCCGCTCCCCAGCAGCCCTGCCAGCTTGTGGCTGTTCACGCTGGGACTCAGAGCCCCCCCTTTGTTCTTCAAAGGCCATCCTCACTTCATAACTTGGCCCTGTTCCGGCCCAGCCTCCCGCGGGGCCACCTTGCCTGCCCCCCAACGCCCAAGGGGGGACCTTGGAAATTCTCTTCCTTCTTTAGACCTCAGGTTCTGAGCTGTGGCTCAGTCCCACGTGGATGCTCAGTGGGCAGCAAGAATGGGGCTGGGAGGAGTTGAATTTGGGAGGTCCTGGAATAAAGCTGAGACTCTGAACCTGGAGCTATGGCTTGCCCTGTCCTCCCTGACACTCTCTGACCCTCTATGGCCCTCCCTAATCCTCCCTGGCCCTCTGTGACCCGCCATGAGCCTCCCTGACCCTTCCTGGCCCCCCATGGCCCTCCATGGCTCTCTGTTATCCCCACTCTGGCCCTCTCCAATCCTCCCTGGCCCTCCCTGACCATTCCTGGCCCTCCCTGGCCCTCCCTGACTCTCCATGGTCCTTCCTGGCCCTCCGTGGCCCTCTGTAACCCCCCTGGCCCTCTCCAACCCTCCATGGCCTTCTCTGGCCCTACCTGCCTCTTCATGGCCCTCTGTAGCTCTCTGTGGCCCTCCATGGCCCTCCCTGGCTCTCCATGGTATACTCCTGAGGTCTGCTCATCCTGTCTAAGGAGATCTTCAAGAGGCAGGGGTAGGGAAAGGGTGGAAAGGCCCTCTCCAGGGCCCAGAGGGTGGGTTGATCCTTGGTTGCTCACTGGGGGTGCTTCCTGGACCCCAGCCCAGCTGTGGGAAAGGAAGTGGCAGAGAGGTCAGGCTCTGGTGGAAGTTAGCTCTAGTCACACAATCAGCTCATAACAGAAGGCAAGCTGGGAGGCTTCCTGGAGGAGGTGTCTTGTGCCCCTAGAAAGGCATCTCAACCTTGAGGACAAGTCCATGTCAGGCTGTCGCTATGGGTGGAGCAAACCTAGGCCAGGGATGGCTGCGAGTCAGGTATAGCCCATGCCACTCTCTCTGGAGTCACAGTGACAGCTGTGTTCACACAGAACTGATGTTCCCCAGGCCCTTCTCCATGGCTGGGCGTGCACTGGTCCCGGTCAAAAAGAAGGGACAGGCTAAGGTCTGGAGGACGTGTGGGCACCTCCCCTCCCCTCAAGCCTCAGCGTGTCGGGGCCAGCTGGAGTGTCGACCTGGGTTGGCGCAAGGCTGAAGGGAGAGAGCTGGGAGGCCAGGCAGGGGTCGTAAGTCCTTGCTGTGCTGCTTGTGGCTGTGTGGCCTTGGGAAAGTTACCTTGAACATCTCTGGGCCTCAGTTTCCTCATTTATCTGAGGGAAACCAGAGGAGACCGTCCCTGCCTTGGCTGCTGAAGGGTCCAGTGTGGTGGCAAGGCATGTGGTGGGGGTGCGGGTGGGGGGTGGCGGGGAACCGGTCCCGGGGCCTGCCGCAGCAGTGATCAGCAGGCCTGTCCCGGACACCATCAGTTCCTTCCCCAGCAGACAGACTTCTTCCAGACCGTGTTGCCACATGATGCCCTGTCCCCCATGGGCCAGGTGTGGGGGTGAGGGGTCATGGAAGGCCAAGGCAGGGCTTCAGGCTTAGCGATCTGTCCCGACTCCGCTGCTTGCTCCCAGTGTCCAGCAAACTGCTTGCCTCTCTGGGACTCTGTGGCACAGACACAGTACCATGGATCTGGTTCTCCTCCCAGGATCGTGGGCAAGAGGAAGCTGATGCAGTCCCCACGTTGTGGTCCATGGGCATGTGGGGGCCCTTGCCAGGAGGGCAAGCTTCCCAAGGGAGGAGACTCAGGGCTGGGGTCCTGGGGGGCCTACACGGAAAGGAGAATGAAGCCAGCTGAGAGAAATGGAGAAGGGAGAGCAAAGCCACCATACAACCTGGGGACCTGTTGGCTCAAGACCCTCATGGGGGAGATATCTTTGCAGCTCCTGGGACTCTCCAGACTACCAGCCCTGCCCTGGCTGAGCTCCCTCTCCCCAAACTCCAGAGCCCTCTTGGGTAGTGACTTTTACCTGCATGGGATAGACAGGCCTCTGGAGGCAGGTGTCCCAGCACTAGCCAGGCCCTGTGGCTTAGCTACCAATGGTCTAGGATGCATCTCCATACAGTCTCAAGAAAGAATGTTCTAGTGCCAAGGGTTAGGGGAGTCAGGGACAAATACACATTCACATCGGGAGAGCAGAATAACGGGTGTTTATTAGCATTTACCCTGCACCAGATGCTGGTGTCTGGGCCTCTGTGCACCCCCACATAGGACCCATGAGGGTCAGAGGGTGAACCGACCTGCCCACATCCATTGGCAGAGCCAGGGCTTGAACTGGGTCAGCCTCCAAGCCTCCCCTACCCATCCCTCTCCCCCATGTGAACACATAGCTGTGTGAGCAGTGCAACGTGGCCCCCGGGCTCTGTCAGGCTGGCTCCCCCAGGGCCCTTGTGATGTGACCTTGGGACTTCAAGGCTGTGTGCAGCCCCCAGCAGCCTCCCCTGGCCTGTCAGACTACCTGCTGCATGGACACGGCAGAGCCATATGGTATCCGACGGTGCCAGGCTCCTGGGACAAAATCTAGTGTGTTCAGAATGGGGTTGCGGGTTGTCTCAGTTCTGAGGTTTGGTAAAGTGACGTAGTTGCCCAAAAGGCTATTACTGATTTAAGGAAAGGTGGGTTTTCTGAGGCTGCAGCTGCACTTCTACAAGTAGCCACAAGGTGTCAGGCTCGGGCCAGGTTTGGAAAGCCCTGCTGGGAAGAGAGCTCAGACAGCAAAATTCAGCCCATCCCTGCTCATCCCAGGGTCTCTGCCTCTGGACGGGGTCCCAACATTCTTCCTGGAGCTTCTCAGTAATCGATCTGATTTTATTCTGATACGAATGTAATACAGGGCCCTCTAGTTTTCAGAACACAACAATGCTTCTGGAAAGTGGTGCACCTGTGGCTTTGGGCATCCACCTTGCCACATCCCTTGGTGTTGGGGAGCCCCCCAAATGGGGGGAATTCCCTTATGCCTCCCTCCACCACCTGTTCTGTAATGCCAGGATGGAGGTGGATAAGAGCCTCAGATCTGAGCACAAAAGGGTAGAGATCACCTGTACCCTGATGATGTAGGGGCCCCCTCCATAGAGAGAAATGTACCTTTGCCCCCCAGCCCTCTCCTCAGAGAGTCTCAAGTTGTAGTGTCTAAAACTGGTGGGCTCTTTCCGCTTTAATTCTAGAAGCGGCCGCCAGGTGTCAGCATGAGGCCGCTCAAGCAGCTGAGTGGAGGAAACCTGGCACTTGGGCTTCCTGGGGGTGCTCCAGGACTCTCTTGAATAAGTGAGGACCTGGCCAGAGACCCAGGATGGGATGATCTTCTCCCAGGCCTAAAGGCAGGAGGGGCAATGAGGTTATTATTATGAGGTGTCCCTTCCTCCCTGCACTCCAAATTTGTCCCTTGTGTGTTCCCTCCCACTACCTGTATACCCTATAGGCCATGTGCTCTCCTTCCACCAAGGAAAACAAGTGGAATGTAGGGTTGTGGGTCACAAGCCCCACACCCACTTCCCTGACCCCCAAAGCCTTTAGTCTTGTCTCAGTGGTGCCATGGCTTAGCTATGGCAGGGGTCCTCCCCACCCAAAACCCTTTCCTCTGCTCCTTTCCTCTTGCTTGAGCATTCTGGGCTCCAAGATTTTGATAGACTAAAATAACCCTGCATGACTCCTTTTTGGGCCAGGCCTGAGATGGGAATCCAGATCAAGGCAAAATTCAGATTCAAGATACCGTTTGGGAGCTGGGATTCTCCACGTTTTCAGGAGTTTGATCTGTGGGTTTGAAAGGCCACTTCCTTTTCAGCCTGTTAGCTGCCCACCTTCTCAGTCTGGTGAGCCTCCCATGAAATCCTCACGTCTGGCTTGGGGTCAGCCTTTCACTCTCCCTAGCCCCACATGTGGCTTGGCAAGTCCTGGCTAAGTTTTCCCATAAGAACCTGGCAATAGCCCCTTGAAACATCTGGGCATCTTGCAGCAGATATCAGGGGACAGCACAGGATGCAAAGCCTTCAAGCCACAGAGCCCATACAAGCAGGTGACTGCTGCACCACAGGAACTGTGGACTGCTTCACACTGACTCCCTTCTATGTGCCCAGACCTGACTTAAGGCCCTTTAGCATCCCTTCGTCCCTCCCCATCCAAGAGCCCAGCAAAGAGTCCCTCCTGCCCTCTTCCCATGAGGTGGTGTGGCTCTGGGGCATCCGCATCCTTTGGGGCACAGCTGCCAGACCTGAGTACCCCCCTCAAGTCTCTCTTCCCCACCAAAAGTCTTATTCTCTCCATTGGATGTCCCTTCCCTTTGGCTAAGGAAGGGAGTTCAGGTGATGGCTTGAGAGAGAAAGGGAGAGAGAGAGTTAAACCCCAGCATGTGCCAGTAAGCTGGGTAAACTGGGGTGCAAGGGTGCTGGGAGGATGGGAGTGGTGGCCTTCTGGGAAGTACAGACGTCTTTGCCTCTCAGCGAGTCTTTGCTCTGTGGTCTGCTCTCCCTGCAACCTTGGGAGAGAGGTTTAAATTCCCAGTGAGATTTAGTCCAGTCAAGGCAGCACATCTGCTGGGCCCTCCCCCAGCTGCTGATGGCTTTGAGGCTGTGCTTCGATTGGAGTTTCAGCCAGACTCAAAGGCTGTGAACCCAGCATCCCACCCACGGTGTCCGTGATCAAGCAGGACTGGTGCTCAGAGCTGCCATCTGCCATCATGCATGCAGTGCACGGGGGCCAATCAGGAGTAACTGGTGAAGGGAGGAAACTCCCAGACGAGGCCCCTGCCCTTGAAAGAAGGAGGGACATGACGACGTTGCACTGCAGATGCCTTGGGAGCACCTGGAGAGAGGTTTTTCTGATCACTCTCGAACCCTGCTTCATTCTGCATATGGCCCATCGCCATTTTACCCGTGCCACGCCCACTGGCATTCCAGGGTGTCAAGTGACTGCCAGGTGTCAATCTCGGGAGCCCCCGCCCACTCTCCACCCCTCCAGATAGTCCCACCTCCTATCTAAAGGGAGTACTTCCGGTTTATGTCCACGCCCACACACGCCTCTCCGTGGGGTTAGGGGGCTGGCCAAATCTCCACCCCCTAATGCATGTGCCCTGGCCTGAGAAGGTGCCACAGCCAGCTGCCCAGTGGCCTCAGCACCACTGAGTGGGCACAAAGCTACCCAATTTGGAGGGGCTCGAGGAAAGGCGTGGAGGGGACGAGGAGGTGAGGGGCAAAACTGTAATTTCAGTTGGCATTTGAGCAGGTGCCGTGCTCAGTGGTGGAGACCCTCTCCCGCTTCTAGGGGCTGTTAATATGCACACTCTAAAAGTGCCCTTCATCGTCTCTCCAGCCTCAGCCTCGTCCCCCACCTCCTCCTCCCCATCAACCCGGCTGGAGGGTCTGGGCACCACAGCCAGAGCACCCCCTGCTTTGGCGGCGACTGCTAATATTGGCCCGACCAGCGGATCATCAGCCGGGCAGTTTCAGCAGAGAGCTTTGGGCACCAGTGACTCCCCTGTCCTCTTCATCCACCGCCCGGGAGCTTCGGGGACTACGCAGCGACTAGAGTACAGGTGACCGGGCTTCCCTCCCTATTGCTGCAGCCTCTCAGTGTGAGAGAAAAGCTGTATTCTAAGTGTTGAGGCACGGGTGGGCTGGGGGCTTGAGGCAGCTAAAAGTATCCCCGTTTCGCAGGAGGGACACACCTCTGCTGCAGGAGGAAGGGTGAGGGCAAGCTTCCTAAGAACAGCCTCAACTTTGGAGGGTACAAGAAAGACAAGTGGGGAGGGGGCTTTTCTATAGGTCCCACAGAGTCACAGAGACTTTTGCAAGGAAAATAGGTTTTCCTTCACTAATCTGCCAGGCCAAGTGGGAGGGGCAGGAGTGGAGGGTAGGGCTGCCCTTCCCAGCAGGAGTGAACAGCTGTTTTTGCAAATGTAAAGGGCATGGCTTTTCTGTGTGAGAAATTTGTTCTTGCTGCACCACCACCGCCCCCCCCCCCCCAACCCCCCCCCCCCCCCCCCGCCTCCCAGTCCCAACCAGAGACAAACAGGACACTGTGCAGAGGGCCGGGGGCCCAAGATTTTGGAGCAGTTTTTTTATACCATTTTAAAAGCAAAGCACCCCCCTTCTCCCCACTCCCTACACCTCCTGACCATAACCAAAGAACCCCACTAAGTATTTGGAAAGGGGAGTGAGAAGGAGGAGGATGAAGGGCAATGCAGCTTGTACCCACGGCAGGATTAAAAGAGTAAAGCTTCTCTCTCCCTGTTGGCGGGCCCAGTTCTCCTGTTGCCTCTCTTGCCCACAGAACTGAGTGATGGGGCAAGGGCAGTTTCCCGGGGGAGTGCACGATTCTGTCCCCTCCATGTGGGGTCCCAGACTCCTCCATACACCCAGTGTGGTGTTTGCGGGGACAGATCTCATTTCCCCAGGGAAGCTCAGTGTCCCACTGTATCTCTCCAACCATCCAGGGGCTTTCTGAATATAGAGCTGTGCCCTTTGTTTTGTTCCTGACCCCCTCCTTGCTTCCACCCAAGGTGGGAATGTTGGAGGTGGGGGGGGGTCATATTGTGTATTGTGATCCCCCAAGGCATGCCTTTCGTGTGCAACCCCACCCCATGCCCAGGCACAAGTCCACACCAGCCAGGAAGGGGCAGGCCACCCAACAGAAGGGTCTCCTGCCTCTGTGGGCAAGCAACCTTTTCAGGCTTGGCGGCTGGGAAGTCCAGCTTTAGGTGAACTGTGGGCCTCTTCCTCCTTCCCTTGTACTTTGAAAGAGGGGGAGCTAGGCAGCCATAAGGAAAGGAAGTTACTACCCAAAACCCTGGCAAGGTGACTTTCAGGCCTCCTCACTGCCAGGGGAGGAGGAGGGGACGGGGCTCCGGCTGGCAGAGGACTTGTCTTAAAAGTGTTCATCTCAGGAACACCTTTGTGTTTCCCCTAGGGGCCGAAGAGTCACTGCTGAGCTCCTTGAGGAGGAGGTGGATCCCAAGACCCAGGGCCCGGCATCTCACCCAGCTGAGCCCCCAGCCCAGGCTGCCCCCCAGCTGGAGCCACAGCCCGAGTCACAGCCAGCCAGAGCTGCTGGAGAACCCAGCCCAGAGGTGAGCTGCTGCGGCCTGTGGCCCAGGTGGTCCCCTCGCGCTCAGAACTGAGGCCTGTGGCCAGCCCCAGCCCCACAGAGGTGAGTGTCTTCAGACCCCCAGGGCTGTGCAGAAGAGTCCACGGGTTCAGCCCTCCAAGTGTCAGGGTCTGTGCCAGGGCCTTGTTTCCTTCAGTTCATGGAGCGCCTCTCCCTTCAGGCCCAGGGAAGCTGGGGTGTATTCAGAGTCACACCACAGGCATCTGTGAGTCAGGGGGTCTGCTCCTGGTGCCTGCCTGTCCCTTGGTGGCTCAGGTGTGGGTGCAGCAAGCCCCTTGCCATCTGGGCTCCACAGCCGTCCTTGGAAGGGAGCTCCTGGAAGAAGAAGGGCAAAGGAGGTGGACAGGGCAGTCCATGGGAGCGGGGTGGGGGGGGGGCAGACAAGGTGGGGACAGAATTGGAGGAAGGGGAAAGAAAACAGGGAGGGGAAGAGGGAAAACTCATCAGTTGTGAATCAGGAGACCCCAGGAAGCCTGGGCTCAGCTGGGACACATGAGACCCAGGTCCTCCCTGCCCCGGGCTGCGGGACCTCACACGAGTGGCTTGACCTCTCTGGGTCCCTATTTGTCAAAGTGGGTGGCAGTCGCAGACCTCCTGACTGCTCAGTTGTGAGAAGAAAGGGAGGTAGTGGCCCAAGGACAGCAGGGGCACTGCAGTGAGGCGGAGGGCCTTAGAGCACCGGTGTCAGGATTCCATTGTGTTCAGCCGGAGGGGCTTCCTGTGTGTGTGTGTTCGAGTGGGGGTTGGTGGGGGGGGACTAGAAAGCCCTGGGGCCAGAGTGCCTGGGACACTTCTGGAGCAAGCTCCGTGGTGGTGGCCACAGCGGTTCACGGTTCACTGACAAGGTACTGGGGTGGGGGCACACGCTGAGCTGCCCTGGAGGGGTGCTCTGCGCCAGGGTCTTGGGGAGCTTTGGAAGTGGGGGTGGGGCAGGTGATTGTTCTTGCGCTGGACCCACAAGTCACAGAGGTCACCCTTCAGAGCTGGCAGGGAGGGACCCAGCAGGTGACCCCCTTCTAGGCCGGTTTACCCATCAGAGAGAGGCCAAGAACATTCTTTTAAAGGGGTCTTTATTCCAGACGCTACATAAAACAGTACAACAGCGGCCTTGCCTGGGTCCTTCCCCAGTGTGCCAGTGCTCAGCCCCCTCCCCTGTGCCCCCCACCCGACCCCTACCTACTTTTAGGCTTTTGGTTTATTGATCTGTGGCCTGTGGTGTCTTGTGCCCTGGGTAGCTCGTGCTGTCGGGTCCTGGTGGTTCCGGGTGGACCCGCTGGGTCCCTGGTCCCTCACTTCCAGCTGGGGCTGTGCCGGCTGCGTCCCTCCCGGAGCTCAGAGCAGGGCCTGGGCCTCGGCTGCCGGCGGCGGGTGCCCTGCGGTGGGGAGGGAGGGAGGGGTGCTCAGGGGACCCTCAGAGAATGGAGCAGGGTTTGTAGATTGCTGGGCTCGACCCAGGGAGCAGGAGCGGCCAGCCTGGAGCCAGAGCTGTGGGAGGGAGCCGGGGAAGGAGAAAGGCTGCCTGCTGGGAGCAGGGGAGCAGGGGAGCAGGGGAGCCGGGGAGCCGGGAGGCGGGAGGGAGCGAGCGCAGCCCAGCCGCAGGCCTGGCGTGTAGAGGCCAGGATCAGTGGGTGAGTCCCAATCGTGGGGGATGATGATTCTCCGTGGAGCATGGGTTTGCGATCTGCAGGGGAGGCTTGTGCTGCCCTGGTGCTGGAGCAGGGCAGTGGGGGGTGGGGGTGGGTGGGGTAGGGCTGAAGTTCCGCCAGCCAAGCTCTGGGCAAAAGAGACCCCAGCCCCACAGCGGCCTGAGCTGCAGCTCCCTTCCTACCGTGGAGGGCCGGAAGTCGGGGAGAGCCTGACGCTGGTCCTGGCCAGGGGCGGCCAGTGCCTTTTTTGAGCCCTAGGGTGACCCGGATCTGCCCCCTTCAAGCCTGCCCCTCTAGCCACACTTTTGACTAAATAAGGCGAGGGTTCAGCAGGCAGCCCCGCGGGGGGAGGGAGAACATGTGCGCTCCCCCCTTGCCCTGATGGCTCAGTCTGGCACCCCAAAGTGGCCTCAGCCGTCCTACCTCCAAGGTCCAGGCAGCAGCTGAAGGGCACGTCTCCGAACTTCTCCAAGCTTCTCCTGGCTTCTCCAGGGCCGGCGCCTGTGTGGGCAGAAAGCAGGGGAGGGACCCACTGATCAGCCGCTGGCGTGATTGCCCCCCAGGCACCCCAACCAGGGGGAAAGCCCACACTTTGAAAAGGGGCTGTCACCTCAGCACACGACGCCCCCCACTCCCAGCCCCTGGGGAAGCAGGCCTGGAGGAAAGGTGGAGAACCCAGAGCAGAGCCAAGGGGGGGGGGGGGGGCTAAATTCGTCCATAAGCAGAGGCCCTCCAAAGGATCCAAAATCTGTGCTGGGCTCCCAGGGACCCCATTCCTCAACCCCCCAATTTCACAGGTCTTTACGCAGTGGGGAGTGACTTCAAGGCACCTGAAGCTCCCTTCTCACCCTCCCTCCGTCCCCAGGCACACCCGCCCAGGCCAGAAAGCCAGGGACACGGGAGGCTGCGAACGAAGGCTGGCGGAGAGGGGAGGGGGCGGTGATGGGTGGGGGGAGACAGGCCAGATGTTCTTGGAATGGGACACGGGGTGATTGATGTGGACTGGAATTTGAAGGGGGAACATTCCCCACGTGCCTGGGGCTCTGGGTGGAAAATGGACTGTTTTTCATGGGGGGGGGGGGGGTCCCTGTCCTGCCAAACTAATGTGGAGGACTGCCTCAGCCCTGACTGGGTCCCCACACCTGTCCAGTGGCCTTAACCCCTGCCCTCCCACAATGTCAGGCTTTGAGCTGCTCCCCTCTAACTGGGGTCCTTCTGTGGGGTGACTTTGGGTACAAGCGATGCTGTCCCAGCCCCAGGATCCCCACCATTCCTCTGTCCCCAGCAATGCCTTTTTCCTCGCAGCTCCTTACCCCTCAGGTGCCCCCCAGGGTCGCTGCCCCCCACCCTCAAGATCGCCCAGTTCCCAGGGGGTGGCCGTGTTCCTGCCGCCAGCGCCCTGTGCCTGCGTCGTCGGGTTCAGTACTGGCTTTTAAGCAATTGACTTTCCCGACAGGGAGAGAGAGACTTCGCGTGAAAATGCTCTTTGAGAAAACGAAAGGACACCCCTGGCACCCTGGCCACCGTGCGGTCCTGCCCCGTCCCTCCTCCCCATGCCGGCTCTTCTCTTGTTCCTCATTCCCTCCCCTCTTTCCAGTTACCCAAGCGAATGGGCTTCGCCGTCGTCTGGGGACCGGGAAAGGCGGGAGCGGTGCTCGCGGAGCGCCCCGGCGCGCGGGGGGCGGCCGTCTGGGGTGCTCCAGGGCCCCCAAGCCGAGCCGGGGACGAGCCTGCCCGCGGCGGCGGCCCGGCCGCGGCTTCGCCTAGGCTCGCAGCGCGGGAGCGCGTGGGGCGCGGCGGCGACGGGGAGCGCGGGGCCGTCCTCGGAGGCGGCCGGGCAGGGAGCCCGGGGCCCCGGGAGCGCCGGGGAGCCGCGCCCGGGTTCCTCCCTTCCTCCCGACGCCCGCTCCGCCGGGCCGCTGCCGCAGGCGCGCTCACCGCGCCAGAAGGCAGAAGAGGGAGAAGCAACGCTCCTTCCGGGGCGCGCGCCCCGGGGGGCCCGGCGCTACCTGCCCGCGCCCGCGCCCCCCGGGGAGGGCGCCCCTGCTCCGCGCGCGAGCCCCCAGACGCGGGGGAGCGCCGGCGGCGCGCCGCCTGCCCGGCACCCGGGGCTCCGCCGCTGTGAGGCAGCCCTCCACCTCCGGGGTCCCCAGTCACCGAGCGACTTCCCTGCTCCCACCAAACGCGGGCATTATTATTTTTTTTTCCCCTGGGATCCTCCAGATTTCAGGCTTGCTCCTAGGCCCTCCGAATGCATCCAGCATTTCCCCAGGTCACAAGAATTTTCTTGGACATCAATTTCCGGGGACCTGGAAACACGAGCCCCGGCTGCGTTCCCCCAGATTCACCTAGTGGCCTGGATCCCCAAACTCACTGGGCATTTTCTCCCAGGCTCTTAACAGTTTTGTACACCCTGCTCCCATCCTACCGATCCGCACACCGCCAATGCGGATCCCCCCAAATTTAAACGTTACCCCCAGGTCCTGTGGTCATGCTGACCCATTTGCCTGGCTCCCCAGAAGGTGGACAGTGTTTTTCTGGCACTTAGGCATCGTCTCCAAAACAAGTGAAGCCCTTCCCCTGTGTCTCCATAATTTTGCACGTGAAATTCGGGGTCTCCCAAGCATTCTGTCCCTGCTCTGCTCCCCGACACTGAAGCCCTGTTCTCCCGGTTCACCACAGTTTGGGATCTTATCCGCCGCGTTCCACAAATTTACTGGCACCAGCCTGGGTTCCCTAAATTTTACACAAAGACTCCCAGGTTCCCCCAACACCACGAGCAATCTTCCCAGAACCCTCAGAGTTTGAACGTGGCTTCCCTATTCTTTCACTAACATGTAGGCATTACACCCAAAGGACACCAAGCCCTATTCTGAACCACAGACAGTCTGCTCTTTTCTCGTGCCTTCCATAAAGTTCAGAGGTTGATTTCTGATCCCCAGAACTCATTGACCAATTTTGTGTGTGTGTTGGGGGGTGCCATGAAAGATGTGGGAGCGTTTGTTTACAGGGCTCTCCAAGCTCCCTGGCCACTAATCAGGTCCCTTACAGTTTAGACACTGTCACCCAGACCCCGAAAGCACACTGAGCAATTACCCGAGATGTGCTTCTTGGTGACTGTGGTTTACGCAGGTTCCCCTGGGTCCCACCGCGCACAAAACAGACGCTCGCACAAAGCCCCTGTCTCTGTATACCGGGCTCTGTTGGGTGTTCCCAGGAACCAAATATTCTGAATATTTTCTCCGCATCATAAGATTTTGAGTATTAAAAAAAAAAATTCCCTGTATCCCACTGGCTCACTGACAAAAGTCCAGATTTTCTAAAATTCAGACAGTGGTCTCAAATCCCAGGATGACACGGGACCCTTTTCCTGTTCCCTTATATTTGGACATGCTGGGCTCTCCTCTCAAATATTACTTATTGCCTTCCAGGCCCGTCAACACAGGCCCTAAAATTCCTTGGGCCCCAAAGCATCTTGGGCACCCACAAAGTCACCCAAAATGTAAGCAATGTTTCCTAGGTCTCTCACACACTGAAAACTCCTCATAGGTCACCAGTTTTGGACATTGATTTTCTAGGCCTCATGACCTACGAACTCTTAATCTTTTCCCTTAAAGCTTAGATATTGATCCCCAATTTTCCTGAGGACTCTGAGTAACTTCCCTGGATCCCCAGATTCAAAAATTAGTTTTCTGGGGCCTCCAAATTGAGACATGTCTCCCAGCCCTCCAAAATAAATTGGGACTTTCCCCACACTTCCACAAAACAACTGAGCCTTCTTTGGACACTGATTTTTGAGTCCCCTGAATTTACGACCCTTGCCCCAGGTCCCCGTAAATTTAGGCAGCTTCCCATGGGCTCCCCAAAATGAAAATGTCCAGGGATCAAAAAATATCCTAGAAATCCCAGGTCTTATGGGCCTGTGTCCTACAAGCTTCCTGGCTACTAACCAGGGTCCCTGAAATTTAGATCTCTGCCTCCATTGGACAATTCCCATGGATCCCCAAAACTTGGGCCATTGTAGACAGTGCCCAAGAAAACAGCATATTTTTTCCCTGTTCATCAGAAATAAACTAATTGAAATCAAATAGAAAATTAAAATATAAAGGGACATGGAATTTCTGGATTTCCCAGGTGTACTGATCACACCCCAGTTTCCCCCATTTAGACAGTATTTCTGGAGTCCCTACAGGATAGTGAGAATTCTCCTCAAAGCCACAATTATGGAGTTCCCCTCCTTGGCCTCGCAGGCATCCAGGCCACTAACCTGCATTCGTCAACTGTGGAAGCAATTCTGTATTTCCCGTCACCACACTGAGACTTTGCGTAGCCCCCCCAAAGTGTGTTCAGTGTTTCACTTCCCCCAATTTTAGATAACGTGCCTCTTAGGTCCCCCCTGCGTTTCGCGTTGAGAATTTTCCCAGAGTCACCCCAAAACCTACCTCCCACAAATTAGCCTAGGGTTCCCCCTAAGCTTGCTGACTAAGATGCTAGGGCCCCCACATGTTTGACTCTGATTTCTTGGCCCCCGCGAGCCCTGAGCAACTTCCCCTGATCCACTAGACTTGGACCCTGTATCTGGAGTCTCAAATTTAGTCATTGATTACAGCTCCCCACATCAAGGGAGCCTCCCTCGGGTCTCCTACGTCGGGGTACTGGGGCCTTCGGCCGCAAACCACACGGAGCTCTGACTTGCCTTCCGATATCTGGGCATTGTTCCCGGCCCGCCCGCAGCCCCTCGGCAGCTTTCTCAGCCCCGCTCGCGGCGGGGCACGAGTTTCAGGCCTCTCTTCGTCTCCTACGAAAGCCCCCAAGCTGCTCGGATTTGGGAGATTTCTCTCTGCGTTCCCCCAACACACTTGGCCCTGCAGCGTATCCGCCAGGACGTGGGCAGTGCTTCTCCCGCGTCCAGGAAAACGACTGGGCATTGCCCCCAGTTTCCCCCAAATTTGGGCATTGTCCCCGGGTCTTCCAAAGGACTGGGCGTTGCCCCCGGACATTGGGGACTGCCCCCGGGGTCTCGCTCACCTTCAGCAGCGTCCACCGCCGCCTCAGAGCGCTCGTTTTGCTGCCTCAGCTCCTTCTGCGCCCGCGGACGCAGCCTCCAGCCTCCAGCCTTGCGGTGAGCTCCCCGCCGCCTCCGCGGCCCCGGCCCGGCTCCCCTCCCGCCCCGCCACTGTCCCGCCGGGGCCGCCGCTCGCCGGGCGGGCGCAGGAGTCCGCTGAGGGCTTGCGGCTCGGCGGCCGCGCTTGCTGCTGGGGCCGCGCGCCCCGAAACCCGCGCCGCTTTCGTTTGCTTTTTGCAAAGCTCACGATCGTGGGGGGAAGGGGCCGTGGCGGCCCCCAGTTGGGGAGGGCCTGGCGCTGGGTCGCAGGGACGCCGTGGAGAGGCGCACCCCGCTCTGGCGGCGCGGCGCCTCCAAGTCCGCCAGGCAGGGGACTCGGGGAGGCGCGCGCGGAGCGCGGGCGAAGTGATTGATGGCGGAGCGAGGGGGCGAGCTGGCGCGGGCTTCCGCCGGCGGCGGCCCCTTCCCCTCGGAGAGGCGCGGGTGGCCGGGGGCGCCGAGGGGCGGGCGGGACGCCGAGGCTTGTGCGTGGTTTTGACTTGGTAAAAATCACGACTTCTTACGTCGTCCAAACTCTCCAGGAGATGGTTTCCCCAGACCCCCAAATTATCGTGGTGGCCCCCGGGGCCGAACCCGAGTCTACGCAAGTCCAACGCAGTGAGGACGGGGGAACCATTCTCCGGATATTTTGGGTGGGCCCCAAAGGCGAGCTGCTTAGACGAACCCCGGTGAGCTCGGTCATGCAGGTAGGATTGGAGCGCCGCTTCCCGCCCTGCTCCTCCGTCCCCGGCCAGGCGCGGCCTCGGTCGGCCCCATCGGCCGGCGCTCCCCGGGAACCGCACCTGGCGGCCGCCGCAGCTGCACCCCGGCTCCCGCGCGGCACCGGGGGGCGCTCAGGTTCTGGCTGCTGCGACTCCAGGAGCCGCGCCTGCTCGGGCAGGTGGCGGCCGCGCGCCATGCCCAAGCCCCGGGCTTCCTCCCTCCCCTGCAGCTCCCCGCGGGACTCGGGGACCCCCCGACCGGGCGCCGCCAAACCACCTGCGTCCTCCTCACTCTGGACCGCGCGCGCCCGCCGCGTAGCCCCCGGCCGCCGCTAGGGCCCGGGACACCGCCCACCCTTCTCGCTT
This sequence comes from Panthera uncia, assembly GCF_023721935.1. Classification (NCBI taxonomy): domain Eukaryota; kingdom Metazoa; phylum Chordata; class Mammalia; order Carnivora; family Felidae; genus Panthera; species Panthera uncia. The sequence goes on along the minus strand of NC_064808.1, from coordinate 711,069 downwards.
CGCGCCCCCCGCGTGCGCGAACCTAGAGACCCCTAGGAATCTAGAGATCCCGGGAACCCGAGCGCCCCCCCTCCCCCCCGCCCTCCCCCCCCCTCCCCCCCACCAACACACACTTCAGAACGCGAGACTCGGGACTCGGGATTTCTTTCGCATTCTGCCGCTCCCCGCCCCCAGCCCAATCTGGCCCCGAGCACCCCACAGCACCCCCCCCTACCGTCGCCCCCGGGCCGGGGGCCCCCAGCCCGCGGCCCACCCACCACCCCCCCCACCCCACCCCCAGCTCGACTTGCGGGGGCGGTCCGGGGGGCGGGGCCAGCGCCCCTCGGGCGCCCATTGGCGCGGGCGCGGGGCCAGCGGGGCCCGAGCGGGCGCCGCGCCGCGGGGTGGCGCGGCTATAAGAGCCGGGCGTTGGCGCCCGCAGTTCGCCTGCTCTCCGGCGGAGCTGCGTGAGGCCAGGCCGGCCCCCGGCCCCCCCCCTTCCGGCCGCCCCCGCCTCCTGGCCCACGCCCGCCCGCGCTCGGCCCGCCAGCGCCTCCACCCGGCCGGCGGCCCCGCGTCTTCGCCGCCCGCCGACACGCTGCTGACTCCCGCCTCGGGCGCCGTCGGCGGGGCCGCGCTCCGCCGGGCCTGCGGATCCCCGCCGCCTCCTCTTCCATCTACCTCAACGCCCGCCCCCGCTTCGCCCGAGGAGGCGGTCCCCCCCGCAGGCAGTCCGGCTCGCAGGCCGCCGGCGTTGTCACCCCCCCCGCGCTGTCCCCCAGCCCTCCCCGGCGCGCGGCCGGCCGCTCCCCCCTCCTCGCCGCGTCCCGAGCGGCTCGGCGCAGCCACCGCCACCGCCACCCCACCCCCGGGCCCGGGCTCGCGACGGCCGAGGGCTCCGTCGGCCCAATCCGAGCTGGGCGCCCGCGGCCCGGGCGCCCTTCCGCTCCGCCCCCCTCCGCACCTTCCCCGGCCCTCGACGTCGCGCCCTGCCCCGGCTTCTCTGTGCTCCCCGGCCCCCTCTCCGGCCTCTGGCCCCGGCGCCCGCTCTCCGCTCTCCCGCAGCCTGCCCTTCGCTCCCTCCCGTCCCCCCCGGCTCCTTGCCTCCGACTCCCTCCCCCTCCACGCCCGCCCTCTCGCCTCGCCGTCCCGAAGCGGATTAATTATACGCTTTCTGTTTCTCTCCGCGCTGTTCTCCCCCGCTGCGAGCCTGCCCGCCTCTCGCTGTCCTCTCTCCCTCTCTCGCCCTCTCTTCGGCCCCCCCCCTTTCCCGTTCTCTCTCCGTCCCCCCCCCTCGCACCCCCCCCCCCCCCCAGACGCCCGGACGGGCCCCCCCCCCCAAAAAAAAAGCCATCCCCCCGTTCTGCCCCGTCGCACATTCGGCCCCCGCGACTCGGCCAGAGCGGCGCTGGCACAGGAGTGTCCGGCAGGAGGGCCAGCGCCCGCTGCTCGGTTTGCGATACGCAGCAGGGAGGTGGGCCGCAGCTGTGCCGGCTTCCAGGTAAGCGGCGTGCGGGCCGGCCGGGAGGGGACGGGGGGCCCCGGCGGGCCCCGGGCGGGGGTGGGGGGGGGGGGAGGAGGCCGCGGGGCCGGCCCCCGGGGGCGAAGCCCGCGCTCCCCCCAGCGCCGGGGGGGGGGGGGGGGGGGGGGGGGGGGGGGGCTGGCTGGGGGCTTCGGGAAGTGCCCAGGGAGGTGCGAGCTGTCTGCAGAGGCGACTTCCTGGTCGGCTTGTGGGTGCAGTGGGGTGTTGCTGAAAGCCTGCGATTTGTGCCGTGCGGGGGCGGGCCGTGTCCCCCAGGGTGCCGGGTAACGAGGAGGGGCGCGAGCCTCAGAAACCCACCCTGGTATGTTGACGCCGTGCCAGCAAGACTGAAGGAGGAAAACGGGGTGGGCGGGGCCAGGATGGAACAGGGGGCGAGTTGGCAAAAGGCTCACACCCGGCGCCACATGTGCAGTTGACCCCCCCTCCCCACGCGCGGGTGCACTCCCCCCCCCCACACACACAGCCCCCTCCCTGTCCCTGTCCCCAACGTTTCCACCGGGGAATCTGGGGAGAGGGGCCGGTGGGAGGCTCCGAAGGGCAGGAGTGTACAGCCTGGAGAGGGTAACTGCCCCTGCCCAGTGGGGTAGATGGAACTTTCCATGCAAGGGGGTGTAGAGCAGCCCCCCTGCCTCCCCTTCCCCCCACTGCCTGGCGCCTAGAGGGGCTGGGGGTGCAGGAGGAGCCCCCCACCCCCACCCCCACCCCGGGGTACTTTGCTGAGGGGTGGTCCGGAGCAAGTTGTTGGGGGTGCAGGAGAGAAGGGACTGGCGGGGGGGGGGGGGGGGGGGGGGGCAAGGGGGGGGGGGGGGGGGGGCCGGGGGGGGGGGGGGGGGGGGGTAGGGTGGAGCCGGGGCTGGGAGGAGCCGGCTCAGACATAAAAGCCAAAGCACTGACCAGCCTGCAAACTGGACATTAGCTTCTCCTGTGAGGCAGTCCTTCCAGCCTCCTCCTCCTCCTCCTCCAGCCCCAGCGAGCCTCCTGTCCAGCTGCAGGTAACCGGGGCTGTTGAGCGAGGACCCCCGCTGCCCTCTCGCTCCGGCCTGCCCTGCCCTGCCCGCCCGGCTGACGGGGGCCTCGGGCCTCAGCCCCTCAGCCCCTCCTCTCCGCCTCTGCCCTCCTCGCCCCTGGCCTCCCTCCTCCCCGCCACCGCTGGCTCACCTGGCCCAGAGGGCACGCCTCTCACCCAGCCTCTGCTCTCCGCTGGTGCCGGCCGGGACCCCTCACTGGAGTGGCTGGCTTGCAGAGGGTGCAGCTGTGGCTCGCTCTCGGAAGGCGCCCGGTCACTAGCTGGCCAGATTGTTCTTAGAATTTGGAAGGGGGCAGCGGCGGGGGGGCAGCTTGGGAGACTGGCTGGGGCCCGGTCCAAGGCGGGAGGAGGTGAGGGGGGGCGCACTTCACACCCTCCTATGGAGCTGGCCTCTGCTCTTTAGCCGAGTTGAAGCGGGACTGTGCTCCCTTCTTGGTTGCCTCCTCTCCTGCACGATTTATGGCACCAGAAATTCCCTGGGCCTAGCGTGCAGCGGCCTCGCTCCAGGCTGGGAAGGGGCATGCTGCGTGGTGGCCCCCCCCCCCCCGCCCCGTCCCCCGCCCCCCGCCCCGGGCCCACCGGGTGTGGAGCCTGGGAGGGGCACATCCGGGCAGGCTGCCCAGCCCCCGGCTTGGGTAGCCTCAGGGTGCCAGTGGGCTCGGAGGCACTAGGCCGTGACTGTCGCCCCAGAAGGGGCTTATACCTGGGCCTGTGGAGGGCTTCCAGGGGCTACCTGCCTGTGGTTGGGAGGGGGGGGGTGCTTCCACTTTCTGGAGGGGGCAGGGGCAGCTTGCTGGGTCTAAAAGAGAACCTGAGGCCCCCTCCCAAGCCCTCCCAAGCCTTAAGGGGCCTGGCTAACCCTGGCCCCGGGGCCTTGCAGCCACACAGCCCGTGCAGGGGGTGTGTCCCGAGACGTGCTTCTCGGTCCTGACTGGGCCCCAAGGACCTGGTGTCCAGCCTCCAGCTGCCCTGACTTGTTCTCTCCAGCTCCCTGGGTGGGGTTTGGTACCTCAGTGGGGAGAGGGTCTGATGAACCCACAGGGACCTTGAGGTGCCTGGCCCTGGAGGGTGGGTGTGATGCCAGGCCCGGAGAGGAGGCCTTTGGCCTTTTTGTGTGTTTTGGGGTGCCCAGGGCAGGCTGGGGTGGGGGACTGGGCGATTCAGGAGAATGAGGCCCCTGGAAGTGTGGCTGGCACTGCACAGTAACCACTGGATCCTCAACCTGAGCTTTGCTCAGTCCCCGGGGTGGGGGGGGGGGGCTGGGAGGGTGGAAGAGGCTGTGGGGGAGGGGGGAGGGGGGGGGGTGGGCACCCACGGCGGCTGGGGGGGGGCAGGTCCTCTGGGATGCACACAGCTCTGCGGTGGGGCGGGGCCGTCTGCCATCTTGGCTGATGCGGGGAGGCCCGCGGAGTGGCCACTGCCCTGCGCTGGTCCCGCCCCCCCCATGACTTCATAGGACAGAGGCCAGGTTCAGTGTCCAGCCCTGTCCCCTGCGGCTCTGGGGTGTGGCTGAGCCCCTGCGGTGGTGACGGCGGGGGCGATCATCCCCTCGTGAAACTTGGTGCCCATCAAAGACGTGCTTCACACACATCCGCTCAAACCTGGGGCGACGGCGCACCCCGCCTGGGCAGGAGAGCACGCGTTCTTTCTGGCCATTAGAGCGGCCACGTTTAGGACATGGCGATCTAAAGCCGGAACCGAACTTGGAGTCAGGAGGCGGCCGGGCTGGTGTCTCCCAGAGGCCCCGGCCTGGCGGGGCGGCGGGAGTGGCCTCCAGCCCTGGGCTTGGCTCATGGCCTCCTGTCTCCGCCCCTAGATGCCGATGGGGGTCCCAATGGGGAAGTCGATGCTGGTGTTGCTCACCTTCTTGGCCTTGGCCTCGTGCTGCTTTGCTGCTTACCGCCCCAGTGAGACCCTGTGCGGCGGGGAGCTGGTGGACACCCTCCAGTTTGTCTGTGGGGACCGCGGCTTTTACTTCAGTAAGTAGCCCAGTGCGCGTTGGGGCGGGGGTGGGGGGGGGGCGCACCCAGCAGGTGCTCTCTAGATGCTGGAGTCCTCCCTCCCGTCTCCCAGACGCCCATGGACACCTCCCGGGATGCCTGGTGTGGGTGGCCAGGCAGAGGGAAGCTGCTGAGACTCCATGAGCACAGTTGGGACCCCGGAGTCCGCATTTATTGGGCACCTGCAGTGAGCATGGGTGGTGCCCACACCCCTGACCTTCCTGTGACACCATGAAAAGTAGAACGCTCTCCTCCCAGGCAGGGTGGGATCTAGGTGGGGGCCAGGCCGTAGCAGGTGCGGGTGGGGTGCAGGGTGGGCTGGAGGCAGACCCCAGTCCTGGCAGGGAGGCGGACTTTCCCTCACTGCTTCTTCCTGACCTGCTCTTGGGCGGGCTGTGGGCACAAAAGTTTCCCACACATCTGGGGTGGGGGGGGGTGCGTCTGACATGTAGATGGTGGGCAGGTATTTGTGGATTACCTGATTTAGCGTTTGGTAGAACGGATCGGAGACCCCTAGAAACCAAAGCGTGTGTTGCATGCCCCACGGGCTGGGGGGGGGTGCCGAGCTCCCCCCACCCCAGGCTTGCAGGAGAGGAGATGAGGCCCTGCCTACAAGACATTGGGGGGTGGGGTGGGGCATCCGCCTGAGGGGTGGGCCTCAGCGGTGGGCTTTGGCTGTTTCTTGGGCTTCTCTCTTTCCATGTCCATCCTGGGGCTGGGTCTTCCCCTAGAGCGGCTGCTTTTCCTTGCCCCGGGCCCTGGGTGGGGCCCCCAGTTGGAGGTGACCTCTTCCTCAGGGGTGTGGGCCATTGCCCTCCCCTCCCAGAAAGCTGGGCCTCAGGGGAGCATTTATCTGGATAGTGGGAGGGACTGCAGAGCAGACCCAGGCTGACCCTGAAGGTGGGGAGCTCAAGCTCCCTGCTGCTGGCTCAGCCACCTCTGTTCCCAACAGGAGCCCAGACGTGGGTGGGGGCGGGGGAGGTGAGACGGTGAGGACCCTGGTGGTCGCACCTGGCCCTGCTGCTCCCCGAGCGGCATCCCCCTCTGCAGCCTCTACTTACCCAGCGGTGAAACGGGCCGCACAGACGCCAGCCTTGGTCTCTCCAAGCTTCTCTTTGAAAAGCACCCCTGCTTCCCCACGCTTTGGAAGCCCAGTCCACCCTGGCCTTGCCTGTGCCCCCCCCCCCCCCCCTCGCACCTGCCTCCTTTTGGGGGCAGGAAGTGGCTCTGCGTAGGGTCTGGTGCCCAGGGAGTGAGGCCCCTGCAAGGAGGGCTGGGCCGAGCCCCCACCCAGTGGGACCTCCTCCCCCCGGCGCCCGTCCTCCCCCCCCTCCCCCTCCGCCTCCAAGGCGAGGGCCGGACTTTTCCTTGCAGCTGACCTTGGAGCCCAAGCAGCGGAGGGGCGGGGACGACGGGAGGAAAGGGGGGCGTGGTTTCATGCAGGTCCTCACTCCTCCCCTCCCGTCTTCCCCTTCTTCTCCCACGCCTGCCTCGGAGTCTCGAGGGCTACGGGCCACCCAGGGTCCTGCTCTGTTCAGGGAGGACACTTGCGTCCCAGCGTGGCCTTCAGGACGGGACCCTGCGCCCCGCATCGTGGGGGGACGGCTGGGCCCCTGACGGGCTCACGCCTGCGCACTTTCCCCACCTCCCCGGGCAGTGGACCCTGGAGGCCGTGCCCACCGTCCGTGCGAGGAGGGAGGCACCGCGAGGCCAGGGGGCCGGCGCCCCCTTGCCCGGCTGCGGTGCACTTGGTGCTCAAGGGCGGCTCTCGTTCCCCCTGTGGGACTTCCAGGCAGGCCGGCGAGCCGCGTGAACCGCCGCAGCAGCCGTGGCATCGTGGAAGAGTGTTGCTTCCGCAGCTGTGACCTGGCCCTTCTGGAGACCTACTGCGCCGCCCCCGCCAAGTCCGAGAGGGACGTGTCGACCCCTCCGACCGTGCTTCCGGTAGGCACGGGGCCGCTGCTGGGGGGTGGGGGGGTGGTGGTGGGGACCCTGCTCTCCTGCCCTCCCTCTGGGGGGACCGGGGCTCAGCCAGCTCCTGGGCTCGCGGGTCCCCCACGCCAAGGACCCCGGTCCAGAGCCGGCCGTCCAGCCGTTCCCCGTGGGCAGGCGAGCCCCCTCCCCGTGTGGGGCCGCTGAGGGGTCCACGGGGGAGGGCAGGGTGGCTGGGGGCAGGAGCCAGGGAGCAGGGGCCCCCTTGACTGGTCCTCCCCGCCCCCCCCCCCCCCCCAACTTCCCCAGATACCCCGTGGGCAAGTTCTTCCAATATGACAGCTGGAAACAATCGGCCCAGCGCCTGCGCAGGGGCCTGCCTGCCCTCCTGCGCGCCCGCCGGGGTCGCATGCTCGCCAAGGAGCTCGAGGCGTTCAGAGAGGCCAAGCGTCACCGTCCCCTGATCGCCGTGCCCACCCACGACCCCGCCGCCCACGGGGACGCCTCTCCGGAGGCGTCCGCCAATCGGAAGTGAGCCAAACTGTCGTAATTCTGCAGAATGGCACCGTCCACCTGGTGCCCTCCTCCTGACCGGGGGCCGTGTTCCATCGGGTCCCGCCTCCGACATCTCCCGGTACCATTTTCCCTCCGCGGGCTCCCCCCCCCCCCGCCCCCGTGCCCCAACCTCCCCATGTCAGGCTCTTCTCTCCTTGGCCTTCTCCATCCGGCCAAGGGGAATGGTAGTAACACCTCTGAAACTATACAAACTCAATTGGCGTTAAGCATCCCCCCAAATCACCCCCAAATCACACGACAAAATACTAAATTATGAACCCCTGAATGACACACACGCATGCACATCAGTCCCCTTAAAACTAATTGGCTTTTTAGAAACACCAGAACAGTAATTTGGCTTAAAAAAAAACCCAAAACAACTAAAAATATCAATTGGCTAAAAAAATACTAAAACCAAATTGACTTAAAAACGATTGGCATAATGAAAGAATCAGGCACCCCCCTTCCCTCTCTTCCCCAGGGACCTCGAGTCAGATTGGCCACGGCTCGGGCCCCTGACCGACCAGGAGAGAGGAAGGGACCCCAGATCTGCAGGCAGGCACGTCCTTGCTCTACAGCCAGCTCTGGCCCTCCACAGGGAGAATTGGCCATCCTCCGACAGCACAGCCCCTTCGCTCTGTTTTCCATCCTCGAAAATCACCATGGAGCTGGTTGGGGGTTCCCAGTAAGACCGAAGGAGGGGAGAACAGAACATGAAAACCAAAATTTGTGAAAATAAGCTTTAATTGGCCCAAACCCCCATGCACCCTAAAGTCAATCCTCCCCAAACCCACACACCCCAAATTCTCACATCTCAGTCCCCGCTCTAAAAACCAGGCATCCCTGCAGACACCCCCCCTACATGCACCCACACTCACACATGCACAGCCCTCACACACTCTCATGTACATGCACACATACACACACACTCTCGTGCACACACAGCCCCTCACGCACACACACCCTCACATGCACACACGCACACAGATGAGTGAACCCAGCACGGTGCAGGTCGGACCACGTTCTGCCTTGGCCCCTTCTCTAAGCCGTTTGGTGATGAGGTTTTCATGGGCTGCTCTCCCCTCTGGACCCCTGGGATGCACTCCTGGGGTGGGAGAGGGTGTGTCCCAGGCCCAGGTGGGCGACCCCTCTGTCTGAGATGACGGAGGCGCCTTTGCCCACGACCCCCGTGGTGTGAGCCCCGAAGCCCCCGGGCCCCACCGGCATCCGTGCCCCCTACCACCGTGTGGCGCAAGGCACGGGTTTGGTGGGACTGGAGGTGGCTGTAGCTGAACGAGACGTGCCTTACAAAGTGGCCTGACCCCCTCGGTGTGCTCCGGTGAGAAAGATCTGGGGACCCCCCAGCACACCTAGGGACCATCTTTGCAGGTCCTCTGGGGGCCTCTCAGAAATGGGGGCTCCCAGGAGGCCGGCGAGGATGGTGGGGAGTGTGGGAAGTCTGGCGGTTGGAGGGGCGGGTGGGGGGCAGTGGGGGCTGGGTGGGGGGACGCTCTGGAGCAGGAGGTGGTCCTGCGGGGTTCGGAGTAGCGGAGTCAGGAGTGACGAGGAGATTTGCAGAATTACCGATTGAATTAGGAGCCCAAATTGACGCCAACTGGTCTGTTGCCCCCCTTTAATTGGTGGCTCCTGGGGCTGTTTTTTTCCCTTTTTTTTTTTTTTTTTTTTGACCCCTCCTTAGCTTTTTACGCGCTCACACACCAAATTAATCTTACTCCCCGTCCCACGTAACAGGGGGGCAGTGACCAAGCAACGACGCACGAAGCCACCACCACCACCTCTGCGGCTGAGCCGCACGTCCTGCTCCCCGCCATTTAGCGCCCCGATTCGGTTTTTGTTTTAATCTGTCCCTGTCGCTTGGGTTGAGTGGAGAGAGTGGGCCTCCATGGGGCGCTGGCCACTGCGCCCCGCGGAGAAGCCGGAGGGGAGGGGAGCGGGCCGCTGCCCGGCCTGGCCTCTGGGGACGGTGGCTGGTCCCCTGAGGTCCTGAGGGGTGGAGGAGGGGCGGGGAGGTGTCTCCTCGGTGTCAGGAAGGTGCTCGGAGGCCACCAGGAAGAGGGGGCCCCTGGCTGGCTCAGGCCGGCTGGGGGGGAAGGGGTTGCTGGTGTGTGAGTCGAGGGGCTCCATCAGGCTGGAGCAGGTGGCCGCCTTCCTTGCACTTGGGGAGCCCTCCCCCCACCCCTCGGTGACACCTTGCCCACCTCCTCAGCGCCCTGTCTTGTCCCCAGGAGGCTCCGAGCTCTGCAGGGCATCCTAGGGGCCAGGCAGGGTGAGGTCGGGGAGCTGGGGAGGTCAGGAGGGTGCAGGCCCCGCAGAGCAGGAGAGCAGGCGGAAAGGTCCATCAGCCGGGGTCGCTTGGGCCCCGAGGCCCGCGGGTCTGGTGATACCGAAGCAGCCACCACCTCGGTGCCTAGGGCTGTGGCAGGGACCCGGGCGGCTGGGAGGCTTACCTCACCCCCGCTTCTGCCCCCAGTGCAGCCCCCCTGCACGACAGCCCGACTAGCATTCTAGAGGCCCGAGGCTTCTGGGCCCTGGCGACGGGGCTGGCACGACCCTGGGGGCGGTCCGTGCCAGTCCGCTCGAGGCACAGAGGGCCCTTTGGCAGGCGTCCGGGGACTGGGCCATTCGGACCATTGGATAGAAACCCAAAGAGCCAAATTGTCGTAACTGGGACCCAGATTGGCCTGAGATCCAAAAAGACGCGGAGGCACCCTAAATTGTCTGCCCGTCCTGCCGGACGCCCAGCCCACCCAGTGTTACATTCTGCCTCCTTTGGGATGGGTGCTCCGGGACGTCTGCCAACGCTCCTCTGTGTCCCCCTGTGAGCAGCTCTCCAAGGGTCCTCAGCCATCCTGACCCGGGCCCCCCTCTGACCTCCTGAGCCCCTGCTTGTGGCTGTCCATCTTTTCTCCCCCCCTCAACTGTCTTCAGCAGGACCCCCTCTTGGGTCCCCCCCTGTGCCATCACCTGAAGACCCCCACGTGCCCAGCACCGAATGTCATCTCGCCCACTGCCCTGGTCCATCTGGCAGTGGCTGGTGCGGGCCTCCACTTGCCCCCTTTAACATGCTGATATTTCTGGCAAAACTCATTGCTTGGGTTTTGTCTTTAACGTTTACTGCTTGCAATCCCAATAAAGCATTCAAATTTATCTTGTTCTGAGTTCTCTGTTCTTTCACCGGCGCACGGGGTCCGGGGGTGAGGAGGGGCAGGGAGGGAGGCCCCTGGGGGTGCGGGCGCCCCTCTGCTCCCTCACGGCACAAACGGCAGGTCAGGGTGGCCTGGAAGCCTGTGCGCTTTCGGTGGGGACCAGGGCCATCTGCGTGTCCCATGGCCTGGGACAATCTCAGGAGCCCAGTCCTCGAAGACGGGGTGCCCCTGCTGCAAAAAGGGGCTCTGAGGGGAGGGTTTCCAGGAGCCACTGAGGAGAAGGGAAGTGTCTTCAGTGCCAACCCCAGGGGCCTCTTCCAGCCTGGGGGTGGGTGCTGGGGGCCCACTGGGTTCCAAAAAGTTCTGGAAACTAGCTGTTGCCGGAGATGGGGTTTCATGTCACCTGCCCGGCCAGCTGCACGCACACGGGCAGGCTCACACTCTCCCTGAGACAGAGGCCACAGCAGGAGCTCCTCCTCAGACCTGCACCATGTCCCTGATTGCCCTGGCCACTGACCTTTAGGGTCCCTGGGCTGGAGAGAAGGTGGCAGAGCTGACATCTGTGATGCTCGAGGCCTCAGCTGGTCGCCTCCCTGCCCGCCCCCCAAGCCCTGGGTCCAGAGGTGCGCCATTGTGGGCAGTGGGGCCAGGAAGCATTCCGCCGGCAGACCCGGGGCTCTCGGGCCTGTCTGGGTGGGGGGAAGGCCTCCCGCCCTGAACCCCACCCTTCTTCCCGTCTCTGGTGTTTCCTGGCCTGGTGCTGGGCCGTGACAGGCTCAAAGCCAGTCCTCCAAGGTCTCGAGTGGCATCCACACAGGCGGCTGTGGTGCCCACGCTCACTGAGAGCTCCAAGCAGGGGGACCCGGGGGCCGCCTGGAGGAGGCAGGACCGGCCTCCAAGGATGAGGAAAAGAGCAAGTTGGATGGGGACACCGGGCCCACCTTGGGGGCTGACGGAGGTGAGGCTGGGGGACCAGGTGAGCAGAGGGCCCAGGGCCCAGCAGTACAGGCACACCCTGCAGTGAACGGCCCTGCCCAGTTCTGCCCACTCCCGAGACCAGGTCAGAGCCCGGCTCCCACCCGCCCCCGAAGATTCACTTCGACCCTGCCCGGTTCCCCTTCTGGGGCCCTCGGGGCGCTGGGCTCAGGGTCTCTCCTCCTCCCAGCTCTGGCAGCCCGCGCCCTCTCCAGCTGCCCCCCCCATTGCCGCCACACCCCAGGCCCTGCCTTGCTGCCTCCTGTCCCTCACTGCAGCCCAGCCCACCTGCACCCCTCCCTGCACTGGCTTTCCCCGAGACTCCCGTGACCTCCCCTGAGCTCCCAGCAGCTCTCCTGGGTTAGCCCGGACCCCGCTCCACCGCCAGGGCTGATGCTGCCCCCACCCCAATCTGCTTGGCCCGCCGAGCCCCAGGCGTTCTGGGCTGCCCAGTTCTGCTTCTCTCCCCTCCCTCTGCTCTGTCAACTCTCCGCTCATCCCTGGGGCCTCATTCATTCATTCATTCGTTCACACACGAGGATGAGCACTCCCGTTTGCAGGGCTCCCCGAGGCTCAGGGTCATGGAGAGAGACGTTGGGGTCTCATGGAGAAAGTTATTTTGGAGTGCAGGCCTGGAGGAGGTGGGGAGCATGGGGTTCTTCTGGAAGAAGGGGTGGAGAGGGGCCTGGGGAGTCCGGGGTTAGGGACGGAGGCCAGGCTGCAGCAGGAAGAGGGGTCAGTGTGAGAGATGAGGTCAGGGCCAGAGCCAGGGCACCACAGGCCATTGTCACCCATTCAGCAAACGTTTATGGATTCCTACAGTGGTGCGCTGAATGCTGCTCTCCCCAAAAGACCACGTGTCTACATCCTGAGCCCTGGAGCCCGTGAATGCGACCTTATTTGGAAAGAGGGTCTTTGCAGGTGTCAGCGGGGGATGAGCTCCTCCGGGACTCAGGGTGAGCCTCAGTCCAACCACAGGTGTCCGTGTGGGAGAAGAGAGGGGCGGACAGGCGGCAAGGGCGGCCCCGGGAGCCTGGGAGCTGGGGGGGGGGGGTCTCGGCCCTGGGACACTGACCGGAGAAGCTGACTTGGGACTCTGGCCTCCAGAATCGGGAGAGAGCAGATTCTGTCCTTCGAGCTGCCCGGTTTGTGGTCACTTAGGAAAATTACATGAGAAGTCACCTGCCCGACCGGGTCCCTGTCCCAAGTGCTGAGGACGCTGCGGTGAGCGGAGTGGTGGCCGGACCCATCCCAGAGGCGCCCCCAGCCTGCGGCCCCGGCGCCCCAGGCCGTGCCCGAGCGCCTCCCTCCAGACGGCTGGCGCTCAGCTCCGCTCCCCACCTCCGTGGAGCCCAGGTGGCCTTTTACAACACGAGACCGGGCCCACGGAGGCCAACAGATCCCCGTGACGGCCCCTGCATCTGGGCGAACTCACCGGCGTGTTCCCGCCTCGGGGCCCTGGCACATGCTCCCTGCGGACGCCTGCCCGGTCACTCTTCTCACGCTAAGCTCTGTGGCATCGCGCCCACCCAGGGAAGCCCGTCCTCAGCGCTCTCTCACGAGGGCCATCCTTGCTTACGTGTCCCCCAACTGCACCCCGGATGCAGAGGGTGACGCCGGGCCCCGGCCCTCGGGGTCGGAAGGAGGGGTGCCGTTTGCTAAGCTGGACACACGGACTTCCTTTCTGGGCTGCCGACACCCACTCGGGTCTCTGTCTGGCATTCTCCCCGAGCTGCAAAATGGCTCTTGCCGGGGCCTGTTCAGCTCCCTCCATGTCCTGCGGCCCCCTGACCCTGTGCGCTCGTGGCCACCGCTCACCCAGTCCGGGGTCCCCTGCCCTCCTCCTGACCCCGTATCCAGTCGGTGGACAAGGCCCACAGCTCCACCAGCCTCTGGACACCACTGCCGTCCAGCTCTAGTGTCCTGTGTGGCCACTCTCCCCTTAGGACCCCGCGTGGCTCCCGTGGGCCACTGGGTAGAGTGCAAACCCCAGGCCAAGCTTCAGTTCCTCAGCCCCAGAGTGAACCTCCCACCCCCTCCCGGGCTTCTCCTGTACACGTGCTAGCTGCTCTCTCCTGGGCCCTCTGGTATCTGCTCTTACCCTGGTAACCACACCCCTACAGCACACCCTCCGTTGCTTGGTGCAGCCCCCCCACCTCCACCGCCCCAGATGAGCAGGGAGGCAGGTGCACTGTCGTGCCCGCCCGCGGGGGGGGTCCTCCTGAGCTCGCCCGCCCTCCAGGCGGCCTCAGCGCCGAGCTGGCCAGCAAGGCCCCGGATCGTGCCACGAAAGGCTCCATCACAGCCGCCTTTGGGGGCCCCTTGCCCGGCTGCTCTCCCTCTCCTTCCTGGAGGCCTCCTCGCCTTGGACCGCCCGCCTGGCTCTGGACCCTGGGCCTCATCCCCAACAACCTGTGTCCGCCCGCGCGGCTGGTCTCGGCTCCCAGGGTCCCCGCTCCTCCCTGCCTGGGCCCGGAACACAACTGGTGCTCCCTCACAGGTGTGCCCGGGTCAGGGGGCCACAGAGCCAGCCACGCGGACCCTGGTGGGCGGCGGCCTCAGGCTTCCTAGCGCAGCCCCCAGCCTCTCTCCCTGCTCCCAGCCCCAGCCAGCCCAGGCCTCAGCCGGCCAGGAACCAAAGAGAAAATGCCTGTTTATGCCAGTTACGCCGAAAGCAAAACAGTTTGTGGTTTGTGACCCAAATTTTTTGCCTTTTTTTTCATAACATAACAAAGCTCAAGACAACCCCCCCCCCCCCCCCCCCCCCACCCCCCCCCCCAGGCAGACAGAAACGATCTGTTTACACTGGCCGCAAAACATTCCTGGCCCGCCAGCCCGGCCCTCTCCCCCAGGCCGTGCCCTCAGCACTGAGCGGTTGAAGGGGTGCAGGGGCCTGCTGAGGGGGAGGCAGGAGGGGGCCACGAGCTGTGGCGGGTCAGGGTGCTTGTCCTGTAGCTGGACCGGGGAGAAGGCCTAGATGTATCACCACACCGTCCCCTCCAAGGCTCCCCTACCCGCGTCTGCCCTGAGCCCCCTGGTCCCTGGGTCGCCACCCGCTTGCCTGCCTGCCTTCCAGCCCATTCCTTCCTGTCCCAGTGCCCAAGGCCCACATCCCCTGGCCTGGCTCGGCCACAAAGCCCACGAGGGGTGGGCACATACCCTGCCCAGGGAGCTGGCATCCCACCCTGGTGTAGGTGGGGCAGGTGTAGACCCTGGGATCCCAGCCCAGAGTCAGGGAGAGCAAGGTGGGGCGCCTTCCCCCGCCCCCCAGGACTCGGTGGGGCCAGGCTCACGCTGGATCCCAGGAGTGGTAGCCAGGCGGGACTTCGAGGTACCCTGGCCAGGAGGAGGGACCGGGCCCCTTTCCCATTCAGACCGTCCCCAGGCCTGTCATGGTTCTCTGGGGACCCGCACCCTCCCCGCAGCCTCATTGCCCCTCCTCTTGCCCACTCGTCTTCCCATCACCGCTCCTTTCTGTCTTGGCTCCTTGCTGCACCCCTGCACTGGCTCCTGCCTCATGCGGGGTGCTGTGGAGCCAGAGCCTAAGAAGAGGGAATCCCTGGGCCAAGGGCACCAGTGTTCTAGGGGGGCACACACACAGACTCACTAGTGGGGGCGAGGCAAAGGTGCCCCAGGGACGCCCACACCTGAGGAGGACCACCAGACTGCCTCCGAGTGGTACGTAGGAGCTGGAAGGGCATTGTGGGTGGAGGGAACAGCATGGACAGTTTGGGAACTAGCTGCCCTTCTGAGAGAACAAGGCACAGGTGTAGGTGCATGGAGAGGGACACGAAGGTGCGTGGTGCGGCCACGCTCCGAGGGCCCTGAATGCCGAGCCAAGAAGATGAACTTGACCTTGAGAGAGCTGTGGGCAGCAGGGCAGGCTTTTCAAGGGCAGAGTGAGCCACTCAGATGCGCATTCTAGAAAGATGGACCAAGCGTGGGGCGAACTGAAGCCCCAGGGTTAGCAGGGGCAGAGGGGGCAGAGCAGGGTGGGGAGCCACGTCAGCCGGGAAGGCCCTGCACGTGCGCGCCCTGGCGGTGGTAGGTCGGGGGCGGGCAGCTCACCCATCCCACCCCTCCCCCAACCCCAATGGGCAGGTCCCAGCTCCCCAGTGTGGGGGCGGGGGTGGAGGCAGGGGACGCATCCTGCCGCAGGCCCTGGGCGCAATCCTGTTCGTTCGGCTCCTATGGGGCTGGCGGCCCCCACCCCCTCGCCTGGCCAGAGCATCATTTTGGAAGGTCTGTACCTCTGTCTCCCTCTCCCCTCGATCAGGAACAGATGTGTCTCTGGAGCAGGAATTCTAGCTATTTGGTTAACCAGTCACTCAAAGGAGTTTCTGATAAGGAGATTTGGTTCTCAGCAGAGCCAGTGAGGGGGAGGAGCCAGGACAAGGACTCCCCCACCTTCCATGCCCCAGGGGCCTGGGATGCCCCCAGCCAGGGTGTCCCCGCCAGCTGGGCAGCTCTGGGGAACACTGGCTGCTCCTGTGGGGCTGAAGTGTCCCGGCAGGTGGGGTGGGCTGAGGCTGCCGCGACATCTCCCGCCCCACCCCCAACCTGGGTGCAGCCAAGCTCCACCCTCCACGGCACCAGCATGAGAGTCCCGCTGCCTCCTTGCCCTCCATCTTTCCTTCAGTGTTTCCCCAGCAAACAAGGCCCCAGAGCCATGGAGATGAGGCAGGGTCCCTGCCTGCCCTCAGGACAATCAGACCCTCACAGTGAAGGAGGAGCACTGAGGACAAAGGTGGTGCCTTTTCAAAGTCCTTAAAGACACAGGCCGGGGAACCACCACTGGGGGATCCTCGCCTGGGGCCCTGGTCCTCCTCCCCTCTAGGCTGCCCCCCAAAACAGCAGCTGACTCCCTGCTTAGGCAGGCCCTAAAGTGGACCATCCCTGCTTGGACCTTGGGGGTGGCACCCCCCAGAATTATTCACTCAGATCTGCCACTTTGGGTCCCTGGTTCCCCAGAACCCAGCACAGCATCGGATCCTGTTCTATTCCATTCACAGCAGCAGACTGCTGGGGCCACTCTGATCCCTTATTTGGTCTTCTAGCACCTAAGCAATGGGATCTTATCTCCCAGCCATGGACCCCAGTATCTAGCCCAGTACCTGGTACAGAATAGAGACTCAGAATAGGGTTCCATGAGTGCAGAGTTGGATGAAAGGGTAGATGTATGGATGGGTGTATGTATGTGTGTGTGTATGGACGGATGGGCTGATGGAGGGGTAAGTAGCAGTATAGAAGGCTATACATATGGATGGATATGTAGATGGAGACAAGTGCAGGGAAACAAATATCTACCTGTGTTGTCGCTTGAGATTGTCCTAGCGGGGAATAAGGGAGGAGAACAGAGAGACTGAAATTTATTGAATGTGTATCCTCATAGAAACTCTATGTGCTGATTCAGATCGTAACATATCCTGCTTTTGGAGTCTGGAACGTAATGTGGGTTGAAAGATATTTGTTGATTGAATGGAATTTAAAGGTCTTGTTTAAGCAAACACCTATCTGGAAATTGTCTCTAGAGGATCTAAAAAATCTGAACACGTAGATAAACAGATCGCTGACTGAAAGTCACAAAATCTTACCCTAGGAAAAGGCACAGGGCCCAGAGAGTTTTACAGGCAAGTTTATTTTTTATGCTCAAGATCATTCTTATACAAGATGTTTCTAGAAGGGTAGATGGACACAATTCCAATTCTTCCTCTGTGTCCGTATAATCCTGATGCCAAGGTCTGATCATGATAGCACAAAAAGAGGGAAAACCACAGACCAAGCTCACATGTGAAGATGGACGCAAAACTGTAAATAAAAGAATCAGCAAATTAAATCCAGCAGTGTATTGAATTAAAGTAATAATACACCATGACCAACCAGAGTTTACTTCCAAGAACGCAAGGCTGACTCAACATTAAGAAATCCACTAATATCATCCTGCTAATAGGCCAAAAGAAGAAAAACCATATGATAAGATTGATAGGCGCCAGAAACATATTTCATAAAATCTAACATGCATTCCCAGTTATAAAATGTGTTTAATAGGCTAGGAATCAAAAGAAACTTCCTTAAGATGAAAGAATATTTATTGCCACCCTGCCACCCTCTATCTCGCCCTGCGTCCCGTCATCCTCTGAGATGACTGTCTTCGTCAACCTCGAACATTCCTGCAGCAGAATTCAATAGACGCTTCCTTCTTCATTGGATGTGGGCCCTCAAGAGCATCTGCTGCTGCGGACCCCTCCCCCATCCCCATCCTGAAACTCCTCTTGGTTCCAAGTATGGAGTATGTTTCCCATATGGACTGTTTCTAACAAATCAGCCCTCCTGCAGATAACAACCTTAAACTCTGGACAACAAACAAACAAACAAACAAACAACAAAACTACCCAATGGCTCTAGAGAGTTACCAAAAGTAGTCGTTTGGGGAAGGGTGGTCATAATATGGTGTAGACATCTCAAGTCCCAGTAGAAATCCTGCCATCTTTCTGGATGGAGGGGCCAGGAGAAGGAGCCTGGGGCCATTGAGGTCACTGGAGACTGAGATGGGAATCCCCAAAAGAATTAGACAAGGGAACATCTCAAATTCTGCCCAGGTTGCTGGCATGGGGCAGACTGAAAGCAGTCTGGATTGAGATTTGAGCCACCTCTTACCGCGAGTGAGACAGAGTTTGCAGACGGAGCCTCTTCAAGCCAGTAACTGATACGCATACATCAGCACTCTTCGGAGAAATGCCACACACCTACGGTCTGCACAGCAAGACGTTCACAGATCCCAGGGCACAGTCCAGAATTACACGGCATATGTGAGGGTCAGCAGCATGTACTTCCCTCCCGGAGGAAAAGGCAATTAACCAAGGCCAAGTCTGAGGACCGGAGGTCAGAATTATCAGACAGAGACTTGCAAGGAGGTGTCAGAACTGTACCCAGAAAGACAAAGCGAAACACAGTCACAATAAACGAAAAGACAGGAGATTTTGGGAGACAAAGAGCAGATACTAAAAATATCCCAATGGATGATGAGGGCTGAAAAATACAATCTCCGATATAAAGAAAAACTACCAGATGAGATTAGTATCGGAACAGAGATGACCACAGAAAAAGTCTGTGAACTTGAAGAAAGGTCAGTAGAAGTCACTTAACATGAAGAAGAGAGAAGAAACATGAGAACACAGAACAGAGACTCGAGGTCATATGGATGGTGTCCAACATCTAACACAAGGTCACTGGGGTCTCAGAAGGGCAGGGGTGGGAGAATGGGAAGAAAAAATATTGAAGAAATAAAGACTAAAAATTTCCTACATCGATTAAAAACTCAACACATTTGGGACACCTGGGTAGCTCAGTCGGTTGGAACACATTTGGGGCACCTGGGTGGCTCAGTGCATGACCTTGCAGTTCATGGGTTCAAGCCCCGCATCTGGCTCTGTGCCGACAGCTCAACGCTTGGAGCCTGCTTCAGGGTCTGTGTCTCCCTCTCTCTCTGTCCCTGCTCTGCCTACTCTCTCTCTCTCTCTCTCTCTCTCTCTCTCTCTCGCAAAAATAAATAAACATTAAAAAAATAAAAAAAAAAAAAACACATCCAAAAAGTTCCATGAAACCGGGGGTGCCTGGGTGGCTCAGTCGGTTGAGTGTCTGACTCTTGATTTTGGCTCAGGTCATGATCTCATGGATTTGTGAGTTTGAGCCCTGAGTCAGGCTCGGAGCTGGCCGTGCAGAGCCTGCTTGGGATTCTCTCCCTCTCTGCCCCTCCCCTGCTCACATGCTTTCTCTCTCTTTCAAAATAAATAAATAGACTTAAAAAAGCAAATTGAAAAAAAAAAGAGGTTCAGTGAAAACCAACTTGGATCAATTGGAAGAAAATCAGGTTTAGGCATGTCTATGTCAAGTTGATGGAGATGTAAATTAAATTGTTTTTTTTTTTTTTAATTTGAGAGAGAAAGAGAGAGAGCGGGGGCTCAAACCCATGAACCGTGAGATCATGACCTGAGCCCAAACCAAGAGTCAGAGGCTTAACTGACTGAGCCCCCCAGGCACCCCGATGGAAATGGAAATTAAGAAGGGAAATCTTGAAAGGAGAAAACAAGTCTTTGTCCCATAGGAACCAATGAACCGAATATCAACTACTTCTCACCGGAAACCACGGGGCCCCACAGACCACGGAAGACATTCTTTACTCCACATGCTTTCCCTTCGGCTCCTGTGGCCACGGGTCCAGTTTCCTTGTCTTTTTGGTGTTTTGGTGTTTGTTCTGTTTTGTTTTGCTTTGTTGTCTCCCTTTCGTCCAGTGTTGCTATGTTTTTTCCCGACCTGGGTATCTTCTCCCCTCCCTTCCTTGGGCTCCTGCACTGGGCCGAGGGCCTCCGGACCACAGCTCCAGTGATCACACCCATCCCAAAAACCCCCGAACGTGGACCCCTGACTCCACTGGCCCGTGGTTGGGAGTATGGATCCCACGTCTGCCCAGTTCCAGGTGTGGGCTTCCCCCCAGGCTCCCCATCTCAAGGAATGACTGTCCCCGCCGTGTGGCTGCTCCAGCCAGAGCTCCGGGCGTTGGAAACCCCCACCTCTCTGACCTCACGCCTCCCGACGTCCGTCGTGTGGTCAGTCTTACTCAGTACGTGGCAGCCTTCACCCAGAAGTTTCTACCGGTTGGGGGCCACTCCGTGCCCCCTGAGGACATCTGTGCTAGCAGTCACTCCCCAGACGAGGAGACCCTGTCCCCATCTTACAGATGGTCACCCGAGAAGGGCAGACACCCATCGACGGCCGTCAGTGGCTCCCCAGTGCCCTGCATCAGGCATGCGCTGGGCATCGCCGTGCACGCTGGCAAGCTGCCTGTCCCCGGGAGCTCACCGTCTGCAGGGAGAGACTGACAGCTAACAAGGCGTTTAATGAGCCGATTACATAATTACGGGCTGCAGAGAATAACAGGGCTCACGGGCCGGCCGCGACTACCCTCCCCACGCCCCTGAGGCTGAGGGGCGGGCTCGGTCCTCCTGACACCCTGGGCCGAGGCGAGACATGTTTGTGGGCCCGTCTCTTCGGGCCAGCCCCGGACTCGGCTCGGACCAGGGACAGGTGCAGGAGGCAGCTTCACTCCCTTCCTGCCCCCGGCCAGGCAGCCTCAGAGATGGGTCCCCAGTTGCAAGTCCAGGGTCAGCAAGTCTCCCCTGGTGTTGTCCTGAGGCCAGGGGACAGCTGTCCCCAAGCCAGGGCCCCCAGGCCCCAGCCCTGCACCCCTCCGTGGGCCAACCTGCAATTCCAGGGCAGGCCTGCGGGCCTCTGTGATTGGGGGATGAGTTCAGCTCTCCAGCCCCCACTGGGTGAGCCTCACTTCCAATCTTGGGTGACATCCTGCCATGGGCACAGAGGTGAACAGAACCCGGTTCTCCTGGGTCCTCCCGGACCCCTCTCGTGCCGAGTGAGAATTACCATCACATTTCCCCAGCTCATGGTGTAGAGGGGGCCGGGGGCTGCTCCCGCAGCCCTCTGGGCGCACCCTCCTGGATAATCTCAACCTCCTGGGACGCAGGCTCTGCGAGGTCCAGAGGAGACCAAGTCAGGAGCAGGAGAGCCGGGAAACTCTGGGTCACTCAAGGCGCCCGGCTGGGAGATGCTCTGGCCCCTCCACCCCCGGGGAAATGGCGCCAGCAGCTCGGAGGCAGTGGGAGGGAGGCGCGTGTCCCCGCGCCCAGGCTCCCCTCTCCTCTGTGTCACGGGGCAGGCAGGTCTCCCCCGGAGTCGTGGAGGTGACGCCTGGGCCAGGCCGGCCCTCCCGTGCCGGCTGCGGGCTGAGGCAGGGCCACATCTGTTCCCGGGGCTGGACCAGGGCCCTCCCACCGGGGCTGGGCCCCATCTGCTTGCATCACACAGGTCGGGGCCTGCGTGTCTGGGAGATGCCCTGCAGCTCGGTGACGAGGGGCAAGCCCTCTGCGTGTTCCCGTCCCGCGGGTGGCGGACGTCGGCCGGCACTGCCTGGCGAGAACCGCTTCCAGGCCCGGCTGGACGCCAGCTTCCCGGACCAGAAGGGGGCTGCCGTGGGGTGGAGACTTCGACCCCTCTCCAGGCCTGGGGGCTCCCCGCTGGAGAGCAGCACCACCCTGGGGCCTCCCAGTAAGACCCCTGGGGGGCTCAGGACCCTTAATCCTGGTAATTCCTGCCCACTGTGAGCTCCATGGAAACTCCTCCTGCCAGCCTGGGATTTGAGGTCTAATTCCCAGTGACATTTTAGGAAGCCGGTGACGGCACGCTGGGCATGGGCAGCAGCCTGGGGCGGGTCCATCGCCACACGGAGCCACCCCCCCACCCCCCCACCCCGTCTGTAATTAGCAGAGAGACGAAGGCTTTGCTCTCAGCGGTTCACCAGGGGGTCAGGAGAATTCCCGGAACCCACGGGGTCCCACTGCTGCCAGGGCTGAGGTATGGGGCGTATGGGACATCAACAGGCCCGTGAGGGGGACCTCAGGAGGCACTGCCAGCCCCGATAACGAGGAGATAGGTGGCTGGCAAAGCTGAGGGAGTCCTGGGGCGGGGGGGGGGGGGCTCCCGGGGGACATTCACACCCTAGTTGGGGGCAGCCGGGACTGTTCGGGCTGCTGAAGGAGCTTTAGGTTCCTCTAGGCCAGGCCGGTCAGGGAGGACTCCCTGGAAGAGGAGAGACCCAGAAGGAGACTTGAATTGGGAGGAGGGTGCGGTGGGGACAGAGGAGGCAGCTTTCCCACCCGGACGGCTTACACAGGGAGGTCAGCTGGGCTGGGTTCAGGGCCGGGGCTGGAGCGGGGTCCCCCAGGCCGTGGGGTGTGCTCGGAGCAGGAGCCCCGGGGCTAGGGCCTCGGCCGCACCCAGTTGCACTTGGGATTGTCCTTGAGGAAGCTCAGGCCTTACGGTTCCATGAGCTCTCCCTGGGCCAGCGGGACGTCTTCCGTGTCCTGCGCGGGATGCACGCACTGGCCACACGGGACAGATACTAGCCCGCCGCAGCCTGGGCGAAGAGCAGCGATCCCACGGCCTGGAGGAAAGCGGCTGGCGGATTTGTCGTCAGGGATCAATCACACTGCAGCTGCCAAGCGAAGAGCAGGACTTCGGGGAGCCGGTGCCTGGGAACCAGAAGACGGACCAGCGCGTTTCCCGGCATTAAGCCCTTCCCGTGGAACGCTTCCAGACTGGCAGACAGGTCACAAAGGTGGCGGGGCGGGGGGGTGGGGGTGGGTGCTTCTGAACCCCGGTGCCCCCTGCCGACACCTCCAGCCATCACGGGGCTGGCGCGGGTCCGCGATCCAGCTTCCGCCCCGCTGGGATGTCACCGAGTATCCGTTCTCGGGCTCCTTCTGTTCCAGTCCCGGGCACCACGCTGCGCTCGCCTGTCCTCACGGCGCCCGGGGGCGGGGGGCCCCGTCGTGGGGCCACACGTCCCAGGTTGCATGTCTCCCTAAAGGAACCGCCACACGTGGAGGTTTGGTGTCGCATCAGAGACAAAATCCGCGCGCATCTGAGAAGGCCGTGGCGATGCATACGCCTCCTCCCGGCAGCCGCAGGCTCCGACTCGCGGTGCGCGGGGACCGCAGGCCGCGGCGCCGATGCTCGGCCGGGGTCGGTCCCCGGTTTGCCACAGAGATAGGCGAAGTGTGGAGCAATACCTCTCTTCCTACCAAATTGCTTTTGTTTCGGAAACTGTAGTTGTTTTGTGTAAAAAAATAATTGACGCAGTTTATGATTATTGTTGTGACTTTTAACGTATTTAAAATGTTTTTGTAACTTCTGAAATGTAACTATGAAAAGTCAAGCCCGTGTCTTAGTTTTAACTTCTTCGTGGTGAATCCGAGCAGCGACAACCCTACAACCCACAAGCTCTTTGGGGTCCCCAGTAATGCTGAGGAACGTAAAGGGGTCCCAAGGCAAGGACGACGGAGAACAGACGTCACAGAGCCTGGGCTTGGGTGCAGCCAGGTCTGAGTTCAATCCCTGGCATGTCGCTTAGCTTTTCTGTGCCTCGGTCTCCCTGGGTGCTAGGCGGACACGGTAGGAGCGGGGTTCACACGGGGTGGGGATTGTAAACAGTGGGCGCTCCGTAAAAGGAGCTGTGATGCAAGTGCATCACAGAACGGTCACAAAGAGCCTCGGACGAGGATGAGACCAGCTTAGGTTTCTAGGAAAATCGTAGGGCGTTTACGGAGAATTTCCTTAAACCCCTCCCCCGCCACGCGGGCACGGTCCCCTGTTATTAACATCCTGCACTAGCTGCGAGTGAGGAAGAAGGGTGATACACATTCACCAAAGTCCACCGCTGATGTCCAGGGTCCCTCTCCGTACTGTCTCCTCCGACTGGCTTCTCTCACTTAGTAACACACGTTTACATCTCCTCCGTGACTTTTCATGGCTCGGGAGCCCACTTCTTACCGGCATGGAGCCCTGTCCCGTCCCCCCGATGTCCCACACTTTATCCGTCGACCTTCAGAAGGGCATCTCCGTTGTTTGCAAGTTCTGGCAGTTGTGAGTAAAGCTGCCGGAAACATCCGTGTGCAGGGTTCCGTGTGGACATACGTTTTCCCTCTAACCTCCTTTCTAATTACCGACGGGCTACCCTGGAATGGTTTTGGAGGTGTTCCCTCTTTGTCCCTTTGTCGAAAGGGCTTCTTGGGTCATAAGCTGTTGTTCTAGATTCATCATGTTCTTTTCTCTGAAGTTTTAGGCTATTTGCACAAACCGGTGGGTCGATTTTACCAGATTTCGTTTCCTGCCCCCTCCCGAGCTAGACCTCAGCCCTCTGTCAGTGCCGTGGGGCTTTCGTAGGGTGTCCCTAGGACATGCTCTCACATCTGACTGGCTACACCCCTTTCTGTCCTTCTGTTTGAGAACATTCCTGTTATTTGACCCTGGTTTTAAAGACCCTTATCGGGGTGCCTGGATGGTTCAGTCGGTTAAGCGTCCGACTTCAGCTCAGGTCGTGATCTCATGGTTTGTGGGTTTGAGCCTCGAGTCAGGCTCTGTGCTGACAGCTTAGAGCCTGGAGCCTGCTTCAGATTCTGGGTCTCCCCGCCGTCCCTCTGCCCCTCCCCAGCTCACTCTCCCTCTCTCTCTCTCTCTCTCAAAAATAAATAAACATTAAAAAATAAAAATAAATAAAATAATAAAGATCCCTGTCTCCGGAATCTGACTGAGAGAGATTCCTCTTCCCCCAGTATCACCAGGGTGGAATCAGGGTCCCCAGCCCAGGGAGATTTAGGGTGCCCCACCAGGCTCCGACCCAGAGATTTGAGAAGGGGGTCGGGCATCTAACTAATAGGCGGCCAGGTGCTCTGGGGACAGCCTGGTGAGGACACAGGGGCCATCGTACCCCTCAGCCCGTTAGCAGATCCAGAAGCCCTGCTCCCCGGCTCAGGGCCTTCTGGAAGCCGCAGGAACCCCTCTCTCCACAGGTGAGCCTGGAGGTCCCAGTGGCTCACCAGCCTTGCCTGGGCCTGGAGGGAACCCTGGCTCTCAGGCCCCCACAGGACTTGCCCTGAGCCGTGGGGTCTATGAGCCTCAAGGCCGAATCTCTTGGAATGGCCTCGTTTGTGTTTGAACCTTTGAGTTGAGGGGTAACAGACATCTGGAGATGCGCCCGGCCTCACGCTCGTGTGGCACCAGCCCCTGACCCAGATTCAGAACCTCCCCCAGGGGCTGCGATGGCACATCTATTCGGTTGTCCCCACTCAGGGCCGCTTCAGAACCACCTGGTCCTCCATGTCGGAGCTCCTGCCACATGCTGAGCCTTGAGCGAGGTGCGTCCGACAGGCCCCAGCACCTCCGCCTGGCATGCTGTCCCTGCCACGGGGACCCCAGCCCATGTTTCCACGGGGCTTTGAGAGGGGCTGCGGGGACAGTCAGCCTTTCGGGGACCTATGCTGGCTCTGCAGACCGCGAATCCCGCCACACTTGCCCGCACGAGGAGCCCCTGCGTAAACTCACGAGCTCTGGGGTGGGAGGCGGCTGAGCCCCCGCAGCAGCCCGTGGGCCGTGTGCCAAGAGCCCACCTTCGTCGGACACAGCGGGGTGCCCCCCTGCCAGGCCCGAGGCCGGGGCCCCACTGCCAGCTTCCTTCAAAACCTGGGCAGCCCACCCAGCCGCACGGGGACCCCAGCCCAGCCCCTGCTCGTGGGTAGAACCAGCCGCTTCCTGTTTGTGTCCGCGATCCGGCTGTTTTCCTGCACGGCGGTCGTGGGTTGAAGCACCCAGTGAGCGGGGCGCCCCCCGTCCTTGTGGGGCCCGCTGTTCCGACCAGAAACTAATCGCTTTGTTTTCTCAGTTTGGGTTTTGCAGTTTAGTAAAAAGAGAAAGAAGGAAAGAAGGAAAGAAAGAAAGAAAGAAAGGAAGAAAGAAGGAAAGAAAGAAAGAAAGAAAGGAAGAAAGAAGGAAAGAAAGAAAGAAGGAAAGAAAGAAAGAAAGAAAGAAAGAAAGAAGGAAAGAAAGAAAGAAAGAAAGAAAGAAAGAAAGGAAGGAAGAAAGAAAGAAAATGATCCTGCTCAGCTCCGGCCCCCCATCCCTGAAGGCGTCGCTTTCGAATGCTCTGCAGTGCCAGCCAGGGGCTCCTGGGGGAGGGCAAGGGGGCCACAGTGGCCGGCTGTGCCTGGGGCCGGGCTGGCATCGCCCCTCGGGGAAGCTCGCTCAGGGCAAGGCCAGGAGGAGCCGCCCCTCGGTCCTGCTGCGTGGCCAGCAGGGCCCCAAGCCACAGGTCAGCACTGGGGAGGGGTAGACCCCCACGGCCCTCAGCAGGGGCGGGAGCCGCAGAACTGAGCGACCTCGGGATGCCCCTCCCCCCCCACCTCTCCCTTCCTCCCCGGGCGCTCCTTCCCTCCCTCTCTCAGGGGCTTGAGCCCAGGAAGCCTGGGGGATGGACCCCTGGTGCCCCTGCTCTTCCCCAGCATGCATCTCTCAGAGGCCTTGGTCTCTGGGCCTGGGGTCTTGTGGTCCTCGCTGAGGGGCTTCTCCTGGCTGGGAAGCAGGGGAGGGGCTGCACAGATGCTTTCCTCCACCTTCCACTGATGTCGCGGCCTCCCACCCGAGGACCCCGGTCTCACCTGTCCTTGTGATTGGTGCATCTGTATCCTAGTGGGGCTGGGGGAAGAGTGGGCAGGTGGCAGCGAGTGTAGACTTCTCATCCAAGACAGGGAGCACCTAGCGCCCCCGAAGCCGGCCTAACTGTGCTCCCAGCACTTGGTGCACGGGCTCGCCCGGAGGTGGGGGGAAGTGAGCCCCTCTCTGGCACAGGTGGAGTGGGAGGGGTGCTAGTGGAGGGGGGTCAGGAGGAATCAGAAGACGGGGGTTGGGATGCGGGGGGCTTAGACAAGAGAGCGAGGAAAGAGGGGCCCAAGGAGTCCTGGAGCCCTGGCCGCAGGCCAGACAAGCTCCCTGGGTGCCAGGAGCAGGGGCAGCTGGCCTAGATGCGTGGCATACCGCTACCCTCACCAACACGCCTACACCCCTGGGTACCCCATGTGACCTCGTTCTCTCTCATCGCCAGACACCCAGCTGGGGACCCTATGCACATGCAGTGTAACTGGGCGGGGGTGGGGAGGGCAATGCCAAGAGGCCAGAAGGCATGGGACCGGGACCCAGCCCTGTGCTGGCCATTTACCTGAGCCAATGAGGAGGTGCAGTGCAGCCCGGGGATACTTGGGCTGAGCCCTGTCGAAAGAGCAGGTGGTGAGCCCTCAGGTGGGACTCAGAGGATAAGGGGGTCCTGTGAGCTCAGGGGTGGAGGCCCTGTCTCCATGAAGGTCTGGCTGTTTATCTTAGAAGCAGACTGTGGAATGCCGGTGGTGCAGGATCTGGAGTTTGGGGAATGACACACAGGACGGGTCTCCATCATTTGAAGGGTTGGGTCTATCCACGTGGGTGAGAGTGGAACGCTCAGAGAGAGAGTGTTCTGAGTGGCCCACCATGGGCAGCTTCTGGAGGCTCAGAACCCAAGGGTGGGTGTGCAGCTGGAGACAAGGGAGCTGAGATGATGGCAGTGGGAGGTCAGGGCCAAGAGGCTAGAGTAAGATGCACCCATGCACCCCTCCCTCCATCCACCCATCACCATCTATCCATCACTCTATCCATCATCCATCCAACCATCCATCCATCATCCATCCATCCATGCA
>NC_064808.1:668249-683751 GCF_023721935.1 Panthera uncia | reverse complement strand
CATCCATCCATGCATCATCCATCCATCCATCCATCCATCCATGCATCCATCCATCATCCATCCAACCATCCATCCATCATCCATGCATCCATCCATGCATCCATCCATGCATCCATCCATCCATCCATCCATGCATCCATCCATCATCCACCAACCTACCCCTCATCCCTCCCCATATCCTTCCCCCTCCATCCATCCACCATCCAGCCATCTATCGTCCCTCCATCCATGCACCACTCCTTCCATCCTTCATACATCCATCCTCCATCCTTCTATCCCACCCACCCTTTCTTCATCCATCCGTCTACCATCATGCGTCCATCACCCCCCATCCATGCATCCATCCATCATCCACCAACCTACTCCTCATCCCTCCCTCCCTCCCTCCCTACATCCATCCACCCACCATCCATCCACCCTTCCACGACTTCATCCATCTGTCTCTCTGTCTATCCATCATCCACCCCATCCACCCCATTCACCCATCCCTCCAACTCTAACCAGGTACCCCCACAGACTTCTGGGGTGAGAGTGTGCACGGCAGCAGTATGGCGTCTCCGGCCAGTGGTGAGGAGCCAGTGTGGTGAGGAGGCAGCATGGGCGAGGAAGGGTGGCCTGGAGTACAGTCAGGGACGGCAGGGGGACTGGACCAGTGAGGTTCCAGGAAGGTCTGGAAGGATGTGGCTTTTTCTTTGAGGCAAGGGCTTAGTGGAGGGTCTGGCTTAGGAGCTGAAGGACCCTCTGGTTGCTGTGTGAACAGACTGAAGGGGTCCAGAGTGTAAGCTGGGAGAAGTGGGGTGCCGAGGAGGGAGGCTGGATCCTGAAGCAGGGCTGATGGTGGAGCCGAGAGCACTTGCCGAGGACCACAGGAGCCCAGGGCGGCTCCCAGGTCGGCGCCGAGCACCTGCCAGGATGGAGGGGGAGCGGCAGCGGGCACAGCCCGCCCAGCAGGGCGCAGGTGGGGCTCAGGGCAGGACTCGGCATGGCTGTGACGGACTGGGACATCTGTGAAGGGGCTGTAGGCACACCTGCTGCTGAGAGGGCCCCCAGATAGGTGCTGGGTCCCGCCTGGGGAAGGGCCGGGGCCCTGCCTGCTGCCCCCACCCCCACCGTGGGCACCCCTTCCTCAGGCCAGCCTGTTGGTGTAGGAGGGAACTCCCAGGTCCTCCCCCGCCCCGATGGCCCTGTGTCCTGGCTGCCTCAGCAGCGTGGCCCAGGGCGGAGGCAGGCCGGGAGAGGGGGCGGGACGAGGGGCTTCGAGGAGGCAGCCCGTGGCTGGGCCTGGGGCGGGTGAAGTTCCGAGGTGCGCTCTGGGCCGCGGCATAAAGCAGCTCACGGGTCGCCTGCATCACGGAGTGTGTGGGGAGAGAGGAAACGGCACCGCGCCTTTCACCTCGGGCGCAGAATAACTCAGCTGTCCGCTTTCATGGCAGTGCCTGGAGAGCAGCTGGTTCTGGAAACCCGAGGCTTCCCTGGGCACCGCGCTCTGAGGAAGAGGGCACCCCACAGAGCTGGGGGTGGGGGCTCGGGCCTGGGGCAGGCCTCGTCCCTGCACCCCAGGCCCTTTGGGACAGGGGCTGAGGCTCGGGCTTGCAGGAAAGACCCCACCCAGGAGCCCGCCCTGCCCGCTGAGTGCAGCCAGGTTTCTATGGCACCTGGGAACCCGACACGCGGGGTTCTGGAAACTTGGTGGGCTAATCCGGGCCCTAATCCTAGCAACGGGCTGTGCCTGCAGCCGCATGATGGTCTGGGGGACGCCGGGCAGACGCCGAGACTCTCCCGTGCGGGGCCTCCCGCGACTCTGCCCGGGCTCTCCGGGTCTGGCACTGGGTGCGGTGGCCCAGGGAGTGAGGGCTGTCTCGGGCCCCTTTCTGGGCACCCTCTGGGCTGCCTGAGGTCCCCATGTCTGTCCTTGCCTTGGGGTTGTCAGGATCAGAGGAGATTAGCAGGTACAGGAGGCCGTGTCCCTGTGGGTACCATGGCTCCCTGCTGGGGGCGGGCAGGAACCCCTTGGCCACTGGGGCGGGCTCAGGGACCCTGGCCTTCCCCGGTCATGGCAGCCCTGAGGAAGGACAGCTCTGGAGGCCCCACTGCACACGTGCGTGTGTGCGGGTGTGCACAAGCACAGGAGGGAAGGTACGGAGGGCGTGTCCCCCACGTGCCCACCAGGACAGGTCTGCCCTCTCACTCGCACACTCCACCACGGTCAGGAAGCATCGCCGTCTGTGCCTGAGTAGGGCCTGTGTCTCTGCTGTGTTCCCGGCAGGGTGCGTCCAAAGGATATCTCTGCTGTGTCCCTCAGTCCCCTGGGTCCCCTCCGGGCCAGGTTGGCGGCAAAGGGGCTGCTGCCCTTGGGCTCCTCACTGCCACTCTCCGGGACCCCGCCAGGCCCGCTGACCGCCCACACCCGGCCCCCCACCCTGCGGGAGGCTTTGCCTCGCCCAGCTTGGGATGGGGTCCTATGTCCCACACTCACTGGGGCAGGGTCCCCTCTCCCGAGCAGCAGAGCCCCGGCCCAGGCCCAGGAGATAGCCAGCAGGGTGATTCCACCCGAGGAGCCATGCACGGGACACTGACTCGGTTTCCCCTCCCCACCCTCCATGCTTCCCTGGCATCTGGGTAGGGCTGGTGGGAACTCACTCTACCCGACCGGCCGGCCTCCTGCCAACTGGTGGTCTGTGGGAGGAAACCAGTGCAGTCTGGCCGTGGTGGGGGCCGGGAGGGGGTGGCCACAGGAAAATTCCCAGAAGGCCTCCCCTGCCTCTCCTGTCCCCCCTGCAGGAAGGCCAGTCTCTGCAGGGAGCCTGGGAGGTGGCCGGGGCCAGGCTGGAGCCCCGGGCCAGAAGGATGGCATCTTTCCCTGGCCAGCGCTCTGCAAGCCACCCAGGGCCCCGGCCCCTCCTGCCCGCCCGCTGCCTCCACCCCAGCTCCCGGGCCCTGAGCTCCGAGGGCCCCCGCACCCTGTCAGAGGTGGAGGCGGCTTGGGTGGAGCAGGCAGGGGAGGACAAGGATCAGGCCAGGCCCATTGTTCAGAAAAGAAGGAACTGACTTCAGCCCCGGGGGCAGGGCCCCCCACCCCACCCGGCTTCCTGCTCCCTGGGCCGCCAGAGGGGACTTTGTCCACCTTATTTGGGGATTGAGAAGCCACCCTGCGTGTGTGGCTCTGGACTCACAGCGCAGAGCCACAGGCTCACAGGGAGAAGGGCGCCTTTGCAGCCACCCTCCATGACTCAGAGCCGCAGCCCTCAGGCGGAGAAAGGGCCATTCGGGGACCCATCCCTCCTCCTGCGTCCCCACACTCTCCTCCTTTACCCTCCTCCCCCTCCTGCGTCCACACCTGCCCTCACGTCTGCACCCATCCACTCTCCCTCCAGCCGGGCCCTCGCCCACCCACCCCTCCCTCTATCGGTACCCCCATCCGTCTGTCTGTCCGCTCACCCATCCGCCCATCTATTCATCCGTCCATCTGCCATCCACCCATCACGATCTTGTAACATCTTGGTTTGATAATTGGAAATTTGCTACCAAAAGGAACTGCTTGAATAAATTCCTCAGCCAAGAAAACAAAAATGCTCCTTCATTTCAGGGGCTTGTAGATTTTGAATCATCACGGCTGACACCAGGGCCAGGACATGGGACTGTCCCGTCGAGGCTTTCCATCTTCCACGATGCAGATGCCAGAAACACTCGTGGGACACCAAGGAGGCTGGGGTCCCGGTGGGGAGGGTCTCTCCTGGCTCCATGTGACCTTGGGAAAGCATGTCACTCCCTGGTCTCAACCTGCCCCTCTGTACAATGGGTCGTGGAGGCCGTTGTGAAGGTCAGTGGGGAGCGGGCATCTGTCGGATTCAGCATTTCCTGCTCCTTGTCGCCAGCTTCCGTGGCCGGTACCCCCAGCCTCTACTTGGTGGCCCCAGGCATCAGAAGGACATCTGCCCTGCAGCCCAAGGCCTATTGCCGCCCCCCCCCCCCAAACCTAGACTCTGGAGCTCAGCAGAGCCCGCAGGGCGGCAGCTGTCCCAGGGCCATGACTTGGCCCGTGGGTGGGGGGGGAGGTGGAGGGGAGCCAGGCAGGTGGGACCTGCTGTGCCACGGGACTCACTGTCCTGAGGGGCCTGGGAGATGAGCCTGGGGCCCCTCCCTCCGGGAGCTGGGCGGGCTTCCTGTCTGGCCGCCCCCAGCAGACGGTGACATCAGCAGGCCACCTTGGCTCGGGGAGGACTGTTCTCCAATCAGGAAGACAAGTTTGCAGGCGCTGGGTGGGGTGGGCTGCTTGGGTCCCTTGGCTCTGGGTCAGGACAGAGCTGCCATGAGCGCACGGGACCTGGAGCCCGGCACACAGCAGGTGCCTGATAAGTGTGTGGATGAGTCATTGCAGCCTGACCAAATTCAGCGGGTCCTGATTTACGGAGAAGCAGGACGCTTTAGAGGCTGGGATGGGCAAGAAGGGAATCTGGGGTCTGGGCCTCTCTGCCGAGGGCAGGCTGGTGACACCCCAGGGCACCAGGGCCCGGGGAATGAGCACCCCGAGGGGGAGGCAGGCTGCCTCTCACCCCCCCGTCAGGCCAGCATCGGGCAGGTGTTCCAGGTGTGGCCAGTGCCGCAGACTGTCCTGTGGCCCAGACCCTCCTGCCCCGGGGGCCCCCCCTCCCCCTTCAAGTTGCCCACCACCCGCTCCAGCACTGGCTGGGAGCAGGGGCAGAGGCGAGCGGGGCAGGCACCTGCCGGTGCTGGAGACAAGCAGGCCGTCTGGCACCAGCCTCGGGTAAGGTCGCGTGTGGTTCCGGGCCGGCGCTGCGTCCAGGTGCTGTGGTGAGGGGCGTGGCCGGCAGGTGGGCGGGCACAGGAGCGGGCCGGGGGTGCGCCCAGACGTCAGCCTGGTGCCAGAGGACAGGCCACGCCCCACGAGGGAGCCCTGTGCCAGCGGGCAGGGCAGCGAGGGATGGTGTCATTACATTTGGCAACGAAAGCAGCCGGAATGGGAGCCATTCCTGGAGGGCCAACTCCAGGCAGAGGCAGGGCCCCCCCTGGCGGTGCCCCCAGGTGAGCGGGTGCAGAGCGGGGGCCGGGCGGGTGGGCAGAGGTTTGGTTCTGAGAAGGGTGGGCCAGGCCTAGCCGAACCGCTTCCCAGGCACTGGGGAGCTCATAAAGAGTGGGGCTCGTCTGATACGTTAGACAGCAAACCGGGCACGGACAGCAAGGCTGGGGATACAGCAGATTGAGGCCCAGGGCTGTGGGTGGGGTGGGACAGGGGACAATGGGGAGCTGGGAGGGTGTCTGGGCTCACGGGGGTGGGGCGCTCTGGGTTCAAGTAAACCTCGCGGGATGGGAGGGGAGGGGAGGGGAGGGGTCCCTGCCACCAGCGGGGTCTGGATGTCTGGCTGGTGTGTCCACACGCCCTGCGGTCCGTCCGCCTCTGTCGTCC
Organism: Panthera uncia; assembly: GCF_023721935.1. Lineage (NCBI taxonomy): Eukaryota > Metazoa > Chordata > Mammalia > Carnivora > Felidae > Panthera > Panthera uncia. The sequence goes on along the minus strand of NC_064808.1, from coordinate 678,326 downwards.
CCCGGGCGGGAGGCTCAGATGCCCCGTCATTGACACCAGTGGTCCTGATCTGAGTTTACTTGGCCCTGCCCAAGAGATGCTCAGTCCAGAAAGGAGAAGAGACAGAGACAGGCAAGGGCCCAGGCAAACACAGCCGTGCGAGGAGAGGGCAGCTGGGGGCACAGGGGAGGTGCCCCTGTCTGGGAGATGGAGAGCTTCTTGGGGGACCCCGCTGGCACATGGGGTCCTGCCCGATGTGAATGCTCACATGTCACAGGGGGGTGTGGGAGGGACAGGAGACCTAAAGGAGGTGACCGTGAGGGTGAGCAGGACCCTCCCTAGCTTGGCTGTTTGGTAAGGCACCCACTGGGGCGGGGTGGGGGGTGGGGCGTCCCAGGCCCCGAGCCTTCTGCCCCAGGCTTTGGCACTGAGCTGTTCTAAGCACTCTCGTCTGATGGTTGATTAATTCCCAACGCGAGCGTCCGGCCGTGCAGGGGCCTCCCCACTTCCCAGACGGGGAGCAGCCTTCCCAGGGACCCCCATCCCCCACCGTGGTCTGGCTGGGCCTGCTTCCTGACCCTCCACCCTGATGCTGTGTAGGAGGCAGGCTTACCTGGGAGAAGGTGGCATTTAGGCTGAGCCGGGGAGGGGGCTGATGGTGGTGCCCCTGGAAGGACCAGGACGGGGGCTTCCGAGGGGGGAGGGTGGCGGTGGAGAACCCGGGGGCAGAGCAGCCGAGCCCCGAGTGAGATTCGGCTCTGGATGAGCCGGGGGCCAGCTGAAGGTGTGTGGCAGGTGAGGGGGGAGTTCACGTCTGCGGGTCTTGGTGGCTTCTGGGAGGAGACCTGACTGGAAGGGCGGGGCATGTCCACATGAGGGTCAGATCCTCTCCAGGAGGACGAAGGGCCGGCTAAGCTCTGGGGACCCGGGCAGGGGTGGAACTGGGCATGGGGCAGGGGGTGGGGGGGCAGGCAGCAGGCGGGGCAGGGGCAGGGCCCGTGCAGGGGGCGGTCACTCAACAGGAAGACATAAGAGGGGCCCTGTGCTCTCACTGAGGACAAGCCCCTTTGACCAACCACGGAGACCCGTGTGAATCCACGTGTGGCCTTGCCACGTGTGTGTGACGTGGGCCGGGCTTGCGGGGCAGGCGTATCCCACCGGCATTGCCCCCTTCCTTCGCTGGCGAATGACTCTCTAGGGATCCAGATGTTTCATGGGGCTGCCCAGGCTGGCCTGCCCCACATCTGGGGCCCTGGGCCCGTGGAGGCAGTGGACAGGGCCGTGGCCACTGTCCGGGGCTTTGGAACGTGTCTGGATCTTGTGGTTGCTTCCTGAGCTGCCTGAGCAGAGTGGGGGAGGCTCGGGCTGTCTGGAGGGCTTGGCCGAGCTGGCTGCGGGGCCAGAAGAGCAGGAAGCCACAGGGCCAAGGGGAGGGAAGGGGTGTCTGGCCGGGGCATGCACGTAAGATCTGGTGGGGGCCGCTGGGCTGTGGCCTGGAGCCAGCCTCGAGCAGCAGCTTCACACAACAGCTCGGACCCCCGGCCACTTGCTCACATGGCTCAGCCCCGTGGGGTCACAGCTGGGTGCAGCCACACACAGGCACAGGCGAGGGCAGAGCCGTCTGCCCCGTGGGTGCCTCCCGCTCGGCCCAGCGCTCTGCTCTCTGATAGCCGAGTCTACCCTGAGGGCTAATTCCTCCTCAGCATCGAGCGCAAGCCACCTCCACTCTCCAGAAGCCAGGACAGGGCGGCATAGGAGCCCAGCAGGGCAGGGCTCGGCGGGCCAGTCACTGGTGCAGGCACGGGGCTGGGCTGTCCTCCATGCTGAGGTGAACTGGAGCCCGAGAGGGGACCGACAGCCCACCGCTCGCCAGCTGAGGGGGGCCACTCCGGCCAGCACTCGAACGTAGCAGGATCCCGTACCTGGCTGGCAGGATGGAGAACTTGGGGACGGGGGGTCTCTCTTGGGAAAGCTAATGCCCCTGTGTACTCCAGGGAGGCGTGAGTACCCCCCAAGTGTCCCTGAGCCTTCGGGGCCCGGACCAGACACCTGTCCCTCTCCACCCAGCCTTGAGCCTTTGGCGTGTGGTTTCTTTCCGCCACGGCTGGCTGGGCGTGACCGCGGTGGGCAGGACTGATGCCAGCTGGCTGGCCTGCCCTGTGCACCCACGGCCAGCACGATCTTCTCTCTGTCGCTGTCCTGCTGTGAACACAGCAGGGACCCCTCCCATCAGCTCAGCGCTGGTCCTTCCCCGCCGGCCCTGAGCACCTCTTGAGGCTATGACGGGCAAGGCCAGGGCCGTGCCGAACCCAGGCCTAGAGCCGTGCGCGTTCCCCAATGACGGTACCTGCGTCCACACTAAGACCCCAAGGACTCGATGCCCGCAGCGTGGGGAGGGCACCTCTCTGGCGTCCACAGCAGGTCTGTGCTGGCCGAGCGGATGGTGTGAGTGGTCTCTGCCCTGGGGCTCACAGTTTAGGGGAGAAGAGGGACCTGAGAGGGGCAGCGCCTGGCGGGGGGGGACATGGGGAAGCCCCCGAGGCCAGCTGTCAGCAGGGAGGGATCACGATGGGCACAGTTCTTCAGAGAGCTGGTGCTGCTGGACGTGGGGAGGGGTCTCGGGGAGCATGGGAGGTAGGCTCCTGAATGAGGGTGTGGGGCAGGGGGGGAGAGCAGGGGCGTGGCCAGACGGGGGTGGGGTGGGGGTGGGGGCTGGGGGGGGAAGCAGGGGCGTGGCCCAAACCGGCAGGCGGCTGGGCGTCTCCAGCTGCAGACCTTCGGGAGTGAATTGTCCTCTCCGCGCCTTGGCGTCCCCACCTGCATGGCGGCATCCCCCCGTCTGTCTTTCTCAGGCTGCCGCAAGCATGTGGAACACGGACCCCAAGGCCCCGGGAACGCTGTGCCCGAGGAGGCAGCCAGGGGCTGGGTGGGAAGGGCGTGCGTGAAGGCGGGAACCGCGTGCGTGCAGGCACGGGGGACAGGCAGGGGGCGCGGAGGGGTCCGGTGCCAGGACAGCGGGAGAGAAGACGAGGGCCGAGGTCTTGCTCTGAGCGGTCCTGGCAGCCCCAGCAGGTGGTGGGAGGTTATCCCATTTTACAGATGAGCAGCTGACTGGGGCCCTGCCAGAGGCAGAGGCGGGCGCTCTGATGGCGGCCGCTGGGGGCAGAAGGGAGGCCGCGCTGCCCTTCCCTCGGTGCGTCTCCCCTTTATCCGCACTGCCCTTTGGCTCAGGGCCCCCTTCGGGGCCCTGCCTCGAACCTCTGCCCCATCAGCACCCACGACCCGGCTCCTGGGCCGGTTCGGGGCCCGCCTGGGCCGGGCCGGGGCGAGAGCGGGTACCCCGGACGCCGGGTACCGCTGGCTCGCCCTGGCCGGCCGTGCGCCTCCAGCGGGGCTGGCCTGTCCCTGCAGCGGCCGCCCCATCCCCCAGGCTCCGTACGGGCACATTCCTGAGCCTGCGGGTCAGCGGCCCCCCTTGGTGGGGCATTAATGAAGAAATAGTCTGGGGTTGTGTAACGGTGACAGCTCTGAGCAGGCGGGTGGCTCCGGTGGGGGCCGGGCCCTGGAGGGCGGGGTGGGCCGAGGCCCTGCCCTCGGCCCCCGCCCGACCCCCAGCTCGTGGTCTGTGACCGTGGCGGGCCCGAGCCCCCCCCCCCCCCGGCTAGGCGGAGGCTGTGCGTGGGCTCAATTTGTCCCGAGTGAGTGTGTGTGTGTGTGTGTGTGTGTGTGTGTGTGTTTATTCTTCGTCACCAAAGCCCGTGCGTAGTGAATTAATTTCCTGATGTAGTAAACATTTCGGAAGGCCAAGATCCTCTCCTTCCTGTCTCAGTGCCAGCAAAACCCCAGGACCGGCCTGTCTTGGGCCGAGCCACGCTGCTCATCCTTCCCGAGGTGCGGCCTCAGGCCTGAGACCCTCTGTCGGCCCCCAAAGTCTCCCCCGTACCGCAACCCCCCACCTGGTGCTGCTTCCTTTGGGCTGAGTGGTACCATAGTCCAGGGGGCAGGAGGACTCCCAGGATGCCCCTCGGAGCACGGACTTGTGGGGGCTGGTTGTCTGGCCTGCAGGGTAGTGACCGGGGACGTTGTGGGGCAGGAAGGCCCGGGTTAGAGTACCAGCTTAAACCTGTGCGTCCTCCCCCAAAGGAACTGGACGTCTCTGGGGAGGCCCCTGGCTATTGAGGCCGGTGGGACCAGCTAACTGTGGCAGGATGGGGAAGCTCCTGGGGGCAGCTGGGGCCTTCTCAGTGATGCACGCTCTGACGCTGTAGCCTGAAAGGGGGTGCAGCCTGTGGGGGGTACAGACTCAGGGGGTGCAGCCTGTGGGGGGTACAGACTCAGGGGGTGCAGTCTGGGGTGCAGCCTGGGGGGTGCAGGCTCAAGGGGTACAGCCTGGGTGGTACAGGCTCAGGGGGTACAGCCTGGGGGTGCAGCCCATACGACTCTAAAGGCAGGCTGTGTGGCCAGTCCTTGGAGTCGTCCCCCACCGCCATCCCCTCCCAACACCGTGAGTCCCAGCGGCTGGGTGGGACTCCATCAGGGTGGGACTGCTGTGGCTGAGGGGTGCCCACCTTACCCTGGAGCGGCCCCGGAGCCTCGGCTGTCAGCAACCCTGGGGGACAAATATCACGTGGCTGTACCTGCTGAGTTGCAGAGCCTGCCATGCCTGGCCCCCTGGATTCTGCAAAGGACCTTGGAAGGTGTGGGGGGAGGTGAAGCAGATACTGAGGCACAGGGGACGAAGGACTGCTGGCAGGGACGGTGGGGGTGGACTGGACCCAGCAGACTGACCCTCACCCCAAGCTACTTGTACTTGGCAGCCAAGACTGCCTGGGGTACGGGTGACCCTGCAGCGGTGGGTGTGTTCGCATGTGTGTGCTGTGCGTGCCTGGGCGTGCGTGTGTGTGCATGTGCTCACATGTGTGCTGTGCGAGCGTGTGTGCACGTTGTGTCTGTGTGCACGTTTGCTTATCTGTGGGTGTGAGTGGGTGTGCACGCAGGCCTGCCTATGTGTGTGCACGTGTGGGGGCACGGGTGCGAGTGCACACGTGCGCGTGTGTGCAGGCGTGCCTGTCTGTGTGCACATGTGCTCGCGGGTGCACGTGCTGGTTTGTGTGCACGTGTGTGTGTGCGTGGGCACCCCCAGCGCTGCCTGCAGTCCTATCTGTGTTCTTGCACATGTTTGGCATTTTTTGCTGGTGGGTGGGGGGGCAGTGGTTTGGGGGGGGGCTGGGCAGTGGGGGAGGGGTTGTTTATGCCAGTCGTCCACCCAGGCTACACATTCTTGTGGTTGTGTCTTTAGCTTGGTAAAAATTTGGGAAATTTCTAAATAAAACAAGACAAAGGGAAAACATGTCCGAAAGGCTTGCAAAATTGGGGCTGCCACTGTCCCCGGTAACTGGGCCCGTGGGGCTTGGGAGATGCCCCTGAGGGGCAGGCAGCGGCCCCCCCTGAGGAGCACTTTCTAACAATCGATAAGAGTCATGCTGTGAAGGATTGAGCTTCCCATCAGGAGGAGAACACCAGCTGTCCTGAGACCCCAGCCTTCTCTGGCAGGAGTGCGAAACGCAGGACTTGGGGGTGGGGCTGGAAGTCTCCGAGGATGGTCGCCAGGTGGGGGGGGGGGGTCCTGGACCCCGGTCCCTCCGAGGCCAGGCCGGTGGGGGCAGCTGGGCGTGGGGCCCCGCGGGGAGATCGGCTGTGGGTCAGGGCAGCTGAGAGGGGAGACTAGGGGACAAGAGAGGGGGGCCGTCGGTGGAGCGAGGTCTCCAGGGGCGGACGTGTGCTCAGCAAGGACGGTAGCCAAAGGGGGGTCTTTGCTGACTGGGGAGGTACAGGGAGGTGTTGGGTGTGGCCCAGGGACATGGGGCCCCTGGCTTCCCTCTGGTGGGTCCAAGGTCAGGAGAAGTGGCTGGGGCCGGGGGCTGAGGCTGTCTCCAGGGGGGCGGCAGGGACAGCCACTCAGAACCAAGAAAAGCAGCAGCTTCGGGGCTCCATCGAGCAGCCGGGCCGGCTCAGCGCACAGTAAGGCCCCCACAGACGGCAGCCAGCTGGAAGCTTGGTGGATGCGTGGCGGCCGGGGGGCTGGGGAGCCGAAGGCAGAGTTTGGGGGCTGCAGAGGGGACTGGGGGCAGCGGGAAGGCAGGTCGGTGAGGCCAGTCGCGGTCTGCAGTGTAACAGTCGTGGGGCTCAGACGAGGGACTCCTGTAGGACCCGAAATCTTGGGCTGGGGGAAAGGAGGTGGTCAAGGAAGTTGGGGGGCCTCCCGGGGGTGACGGCACCCACGCTGGAGAACACTGCTCAGTGACGTGCTCTGCGGACATCCCCACGGTCCCAGGACGGGCTGGCTGGGCAGGGCTGGGGACCATGTCCCTTTAGGGACGTCCGTCCACACCAGGGACCACAGGGAGCAGGTGGACCTCCTGGCCGTGTGGACCACCTGTTTGCAGAGACAGCATCTACAACCGGGCTGGAATCTGTACCTGATCTCTACCTCCTGCACCCGGGCCCTGCCCTTGGCCGACCCTCGCCCTGGGCCAGTCCTGCTGTTCCCTGAAGCGGTCGGGGGTCCCCCCAGAGTTTTGGCTTCCCATTTCACAATCAATCACACCCCCTACTTTGTTTACCGGTGGAGTTTTTAGCTCATGGCCGGCTCCCGGCCTCCCTCCGGGAGCAATGAGCAGGTGCTTGGTGAGGACCTGGCAACCCTGGGACCCCCACCCCGCACCCCGCTCTGGTCCAGCTGGCAGCTCAGAGGCTGGGATCCGAGGCCGCCCCCGGGCCGCCTGTCTGGGAGCCGTGTGGGCCGGGAGCCACGAGAACCCCACGGGCCTGCGGCCAGCCGCGTCGGGCCGTCCCCACTGTTCTGGACATCCAGGGCCCAGCCAAGTTTGACGGCTCCGCCCCATCCTGAGCACACACCCTGCCCGTTCCTGTCTCTGCCCTTCGCAGGGGCAGTGCCCCCTCCCCGCCGCGCACCCACCCTCCGGCCGGCTCCCCCCTCTTCTCCAGCTGCGGGCCAGCCCACGGGCTCTGTCACTCCAGGAAGGCGATTCCCATGCTGTGGTCCCCAGGAGCTCCTGAGACGAGGCGCCTTGTCCCGCCCCACGGGGGGGACCCCAGTGGGTGCTTGCCGATTGCTGGTTCGAGGCCAGGCAGGTTCTGCCCTCTCTGTGGCTCCCCAGCACCGTGGGCTGTAGTCCAAGCCCCTGGCCTCCTGCTCTGGGCACTCACAGCTGCTCCCCTCTGCCGTCCACACACCCCAGACTCCCGTCACCTGGGCCCCTGCCTGGCCCGGACCTTCTGTGGAACGCCCAGCTCCTTTCCTTCCTGGTGCTCCCACGTGCTTTCCATCCCTAGTTCAAGTGTCCGCCCCCCCGCCCGCCCTCCGGGACCCGCCCGCCCTCCGGGACCGGGGACTGGGTTTTCCTTCCTCCGTGGCAACAGCCTGTCCGCAGCACCCCCCACCACGGGCCTGGTTCAGCAGCCACCATGGGATGCTTCTCCCACTGTGGGAGGGACTGTCGTCCGCAGAGGTTAAGGGACCCAGGAAGGGGCCTGGAACGGGGCTCACCGTGGAGGGGCCAGGAGGGACCATAACCAAACACCCCTCCCTCTCGTCTTGGGAGGGCGCCAGCCTGGAAGCGGAGGAAGTATCTGGAGCGGGCACTTGGCCGGACGGGGCTGCTGCAGGCACCTCCTGTCCAGCCTCCCGGGGCGGCCTCCTCCCGGGGCCCAGGCACCTGCCCACCTGCCCCGGGGAGGCCCCAGTGCACCCTTCCCAACCGGCCCTGGGAGGAGCTGCTCGGGACCCACGTCGAGCAGCCACCCCTCCCTCCAGACCCACCAGAAGGTTCCCTGGCTCACGCATCGGTAGATGTGGACCCTGTGCTTGCCTGGTGCTACGCGTCTACACAGAGGATGTCCACAGGCAGGACAGACTCAGCCCAGACCCCTAGGAGCTCCGTGCGGTGGGGGAGGGCCCGTGGGAACTGAGGGGGGGTGCACGGCTCAGGCGAGGAGCACGTGAGGGGCCGGGGGAGCTGAAGGAGAGGCCCCCGGGGCCGGGCCACATTGTCTCCTTCCAGCGGCCTGGCCACTGCCCTCCCACCTCGTCTCCAGGAGCTCCCCAGGCAGGAGCAGAGCCCCAAGGGACTGAGCATCTTTGGGACAGGGCCGCTGGACTGGCTGGGACCTTGAGGCCCCTCAGCAAGCTAGGAGGGGGCAGCTGGGTGGGCGTGGCTGCTTCCTGTTTGTCATTTCACAGCCCCCATACTTTTCTCCCTAAGTCAATTGTTTCGGGCTGGTGGCCTCAGGGCCTTCACACTGACTTTATGAGCCAAGTAAGGCTCCGTTTCCAGGTCACCCCTAGCAGCGCCATCTGGGGGAACTGGGGCAGAAGTGTGGCACGGCCGGGACAGCAGGCCAGCTGGTCGGCCGGCGGAGGGGCTTGGGACAGGCAGCTGCCGGCTTCCAGGGCCCTATCGCCCCTGTCCTGGCAGGCAGGAGGCCCGAGGCCCAGCGCACATGCACTGACTCAGTCACCCAGGCGGCAGCACCCTTGGGACCCTGCAGTCACTCCTGCTTGGATCCGAGTCCCAGATGTAGGGGACCTGAGCTGTCAGCTGGGAAAATGCGGGTCATAATAGTGCCTGGCTCCGGAAATGCCAGAGACTTCGGTAAAGGCAGGCAGGACGCAGCCCGGCAGCTGGCCAGAGCGAGAGCCGGGAGCGTTCCTTCCACCACTCTGGCCACCGTCGCGCCCTTCCTCGTGACGGTCACGGCTGTCCTGGCCCCCACGCCCAGCCTGGGCTCCCGGTCCCTGCCATCAGCTTAGACGCCGGTCTCTCCACCGCGCTGGCCGGCTGAAGCTGCCCTCCGTCCCCTCGACTGACTGTCCTATAGCCGTCCGTGCCTTGGGCTCCCGGCCCGGGCTGTGGTCTGGTCTGTGGTCTGGGCTGTGGCCGGCCGATGTCCGGGTGGGCGTGTGGGCTGACTGTCCTGGGGGTGCCGGTGGCTTGGCGCCCAGTCTGGGAGGCGGCTGTCCCGCAAGGGCAGGAGGCAAGGGAGCCCAGCGCATGCTCCCGCAGTCCGCTGGCCCCAGCGCGTGCAGCCCTCCCGGTCCTGAGGCTGAGAATCCTGACTCGTACCAGTGGTGCTGGCCAGGCAGGCGAGGCTGCTCCGGGGGCTGTGGCCCCAGCGCCTTAAACCTCTTTCCAGGCTTTTGCCAGCTGCGGGGGGCTCTGGGGAGAGGGGCTCCCGGGAAGGTAGCCAAGTGGAGCCTTGGATGATGCAAGCTCAGGGGTGGCGGGGGCAGTGAACTGGGGGGATGTGGTGGCCGGACGGTCGTTGGGACCGGGGCACGTTGGCACCACTTTGTGCTGTGATGCATCCGGCAACTCAGGTGCATCGTCCGGGTCCCTCACCCAGGGGGCCTCTGCTGCCCCCGCTCAGTGCTGGCGGCGGGGGGTGGGGGGTGGGGGGTGCGCACGATGGCTGGAGTCTGCAACCGTGCCCCCGTCCCCTGCAGGCCCATCCGGGAGCGTAGGGGATTTCCTCCTCTTGCTACCCCCCGGACAGCGCTTGGGCACAGAGCAGATGCAGAAAAACACCGTGGGAGGGACGACCGTGCCCGTCGTCTCTGTCACTAGCTTTGGCCACTCTGAAAACGGCGCTTAGGAAAGCCATCTGGCTGAACCCTATCCCACTGCAGCCCACGCTGCCGGGGGCCTGCCTCGGCCGCCCAGCGTCCAGAAAGGACGGCACAGGACCAGTAGTGGGTGGGGGTCTGAGAGCCGGGAGCTGGCGGGCGAGGGGCTCAGGCTGCAGCCGCTACAACGTGCACGGATGGCCCTCGCCCACCTCTGCCTGCACGCACCCTCGCTGCCCGAGAGAGGCGCCCAGGACGGGATCACAGGACACAGAAGGGGGTGAGCTCCAGATGCCGTGTGCTGTTAGCAGAAGGAGATCCCCACACATAGGTGCCGATATCAGGTACGGAGGGGCAGGTGGGGCTCTCACGCTGGACGTGGGTGGGCGTGCCCAGAACTTCGGGTTTCAAAGTAAAGTTTCCAGTATTCTTTAAAAAAAAAAAAAAAAGTC
>NC_064808.1:667642-667749 GCF_023721935.1 Panthera uncia | reverse complement strand
AACCCACCAGAAACATGGGCTGCTGTGGCTGTTCTGGAGGCTGTGGCTCCGGCTGTGGGAGCTGCGGCTCCGGCTGTGGGGGCTGCGGCTCCGGCTGTGGGGGCTGC
>NC_064808.1:667403-667632 GCF_023721935.1 Panthera uncia | reverse complement strand
CAAGCCTGTGTGCTGCTGCAAGCCCGTGTGCTGCTGCAAGCCCGTGTGCTGCTGTGTGCCAGCCTGTGCCTGTTCCAGCGGCGGCTCGTGTGGGGGCTCCAAGGGAGGCTATGGCTCCTGTGGGGGCTCCAAGGGGGGCTGTGGCTCCTGTGGGGGCTCCAAGGGGGGCTGTGGCTCCTGTAGGGGCTCCAAGGGGGGCTGTGGCTCCTGTGGGGGCTCCCAGTCCAGC
>NC_064808.1:655301-667393 GCF_023721935.1 Panthera uncia | reverse complement strand
CTCCAAGGGGGGCTGTGGCTCCTGTGGGGGCTCCAAGGGGGGCTGTGTCTCCTGTGGCTGCTGTCAGTCCAGCTGCTGTGTCCCTGTCTGCTGCTAGTGCAAGATCTGAGGCTCTGAGCCCAGACCTTGGGTTTCTCAATGTTTGGTGAAACCTGTCTTCTTGTGGTTTACCCGAATCAGCTCCTTTTCACACATCCTCTCCTGAAGCTCACTTCTGGAGCCTTTATCTTTTGGCCTGTGGGCTACAGGCTGACAAGGACCCAGTCCCACGGCCATAGAAGACAGACATCATTCAGTTGGTGGGATGAGGTCCCTCTTGCCTTTTCTCGGGGAACTGTATTTCTCCTTTGCCTTTGTCGGTCTGCAGTCTCCGCAGGGTCTTGACTCCTGCACCCCTGTGCTGGGCTCTGGCCTGACCCGGGCTCTTACAGATAGGACAAACTCCTGGCTTCAGTATCCTGAATTTACTCCACCCCCAAAACTTATCCTCTTGTCTGTCTGACCTCTGACTCCAGTGTGAGCGGCAGGGGAGTGGCAGACAGGGGTTCCCCTAAATCCTAGAGACCCTTTACCACCAAGAGTTGGGCCTTGCTCTATGGCATCTATGTTTGGCTGGCAACTGTTCCGGATCCCTCTGATTTGTGTATCAAGGCAGGAACTATACCATGAAATCCCTAAATAAGTACCCCCACACTCCATCACTGTGGTTCTTCATTCTGGTGTCTGATTAGATGCGTCCCGTTCCCTTCCTGCTCTCCTCCCCTCCTCGGGCTCCCTTTGCGAGGTCAACATCATATTGTGCCCACCCACTCCTGTGACCAACCTGTGCATGCACGCCACCTGTCTTGGGCAGGCTGAGGGCAGGGCCAGGGGGTCAGGAACCACACGGCACCTGCTTCAAGGGTCTCATGGCCTTTGGAAAATCTGCAATCTGAGGCAACAGACAGAAGCCAGAATGTCTGTTTCTTTAAATTACAGAGTCAAGAGGAATTCAAAGGACGTGCATGAGACCCCGGATACTTGACCTTGTTCTTCCCACAGATGGGTATGTTTGCCTGGCTCTGTGGCCTGTGTGGCCTGAGGACATCCCTGCAGACTCCAAACGTGGGAGCCCCTCCCTGGATTCTGTGAAGCAAGTTATGCAGGAGGTAAGACCCATTGCTGGGGAGGGGACGTGTCAGCAGCTGAGGCCCGTTCTGAGCTGTCCTCTGGTAGCCACCTGCCATGTGGGGCCGCTTAATTCAAGCTGAGAGAAAATCCTATGAAGGAAAGGCTTCGGTTCCTATTGCAAGTATGCAGCGGCCTCTTGTGGTCAGTGGGTGCACAGCACACACACAGCACGTTTCCTGCCCAAAGCAGAGAGCTGTTTGGACAGCTCTGGGGGAAGAGGAGACAGCTCCACGCCTGGTGCTCCACCCAGACCTCCAGGCTGGGGCCCTGAGCCACGATGTCTCCGTGTGGGTGTTAGGCAAGTGGGTACGGCTGCTGTTACTAATCATACTACACTGGTTGGTGTGAAACAAGAGAGCTCATTCTCTCTCACTTCTGGAGGCCAGATCCCAAATTGAGGCGTTAGGACCACAAGGGAGTCTCTAGGGGGAGAATCGGGAAAACCTTGTCCCACCTCTTGCCCATTTTCTAGTAGAGTATTTTTCCCACTGTTACATTGGAGAGTTCCTTGCGTATTTTGTAGCCAAACCGTTGGTTCCACTTGTGAAGCACTCTGTGCTTGTTTTTCCCCCTCTCTTAGCAGGACTTCCACGAGCAGCACTTCTAACTTTGATGAAGTCTGATTCATCTGGTTTCTCTTTTGTGGACTGTGTCTTGGTGCTATATCTAAGAATGCCTTGTTGGTCAAACCCTAGGTCATAAGGATTTTTCTGTTTTCTTCTGGGCATTTTATAGCTTTATGGTTTACATGCTGTGATATGTTTTGAGTTAATATTTAATAAAATATGAGGTTTAGGTCAAAATTCCTTTTCTCCTCTACAAATGTCCAATTATCCCAACGCTATTTTTGAAGACTTCTACCATTGAATTCCTTTTGCATTTTGTCAAAAACCAGCTGGTCTTACGTGTATGGGTCTGTTTCTGGATTCTGGATTCCATTACCTTCTGTTCTCTATCTGTTACCTTCTGTTCTCTATCTGTTGCATTCTGCTCTGTTACATTCTGTTCTGTTACCTTCTGTTTTCTATCTGTTACATTCTGTTCTCTGTTATATTCTGCTCTGTTACATTTGTTCTCTATCTGATACATTCTATTCTCTTATCCTCTATTTGTGACACCCTACTCTCTATTTTGTTACATTTAACTATGTGCCTTTCCTTTTTGGATGCCACACACTGTCTTGGTTTTTTGTAGCTATATAGTAAGTCTCCACATCAGGTAATGTTATTCATTTAACTATATTATTTTTCAAAATGGCTGTGACTATTTTAGTTTCTTTATCTTTCTATATAAATTTTACAATCAGTTTGTCTATATCTACAGAGAATCCTGCTTGGATTTTGTGGGAATTTCTTTCACTGTAGATCAATTTGGGAGAACTGACATGTTAGCTCTATTGAGTTTTTCAATCCATGAATATAGTGTATCCCTCTATTTATATAGATCTTCTTTGGTTTCCTTCATTAGCATTTTGCATTTTCAGCACACCGAGTCTAGATATTTTTGGCTACATTTATGCTTATGCATTTTATTTTTTAGAGCAACTGTAAATGATATTGTGCTTTAAATTTGGTTTCCAGTTGTTTGTTTCTATCATATAGACATTGTATTTTCGTGTGTTGACCTTGTGTCCTATGACCTTACTAAACTTGAAACTCATTGATTGACTCCAAGAGTTTTTGGTTTTGTTTGTAGCGTCCTTTAGGGTTATATACACGATCATGCCTTCCTGTGTGTGAAGTCCAGGAAAACTCAGCTCCCTGCAGGTTCCTGGATCACTGGGTTTCCTTGGAACTGTTCTCACCTCTGTGGCCTCCATTACAATTCCTTTTCTCCTACTCCTTCATTGTTCCCAGATGCTCATGCTCCCCAGGGCTCTGTCCTCGACTGCTCTTCTCTACACGCTATAATTGGCCGTAAGGCTGACATTATCTGCCCTTGTTCATTCCTGGTTTTGTTGCCATGATCAGCGTTGATAGCTTCTGGATCTGCACCAAGAGCCTGAACTCCAGGATGGTCCATCTGACTGTACTTGCAACACCTCCATTTTGACATCTTGTGGATACTGTGGCTGTGACCTGTCCTCATCTCCCCAAACTTATCTTTCCTCTTGTGACAGGCAGAAGAATAAAATGACCCTTAATGACCCTCACCCTTCTATACAGTCATCTTGAGCATGGATGGAACCTGTAGTTCAGGTGATATGTCACTGCTGTGGTTTTACTCTGCTGTGTGTGGTAAAAGGGACATCCGCAGATGTGATCAAGGCTCCTAATCAGCTGAGTTCATCAAACAGGAGACTCTGCTCGGTGGGCCTGCCCTAATTAGTGAGCTCTTACAAAGGGAGTCTAGTTTCTGGAGACAGAAGTCGAGAGACACACTCCTGCTGGCCTGGAGGGAACCAAACAGCGACATTGTGAAGTCTATGGGGGTCAAGGGCAAGGAGCCATGGGTGGTCTCTGGCAGCTGAGAATGGCCATGGGCTTGTGGCTCACAAGGAGGGGACCTCAACCCTGCAATTGCAACGAACACCCTGAGCAGGCTTGGGAGTTCCAGAAGAGAACCAAGTGCGGCTGATGCCCACACTGGCCTCATGACAGCCTGAGGAGAGGACCCAGCTTTGCTGTGCCTGGACTTCAGACCTTAGGGATGGAGATGATAAATGTGTGTTGTTTTAAGCCTCTGAGTTTGTGAGTTTGTTATACAGCCGTTGGAAACACATACACCTCCTCTTAGCACTGAGTCTCCTCTGCTCAATCCCCTGGAGCCCAGTCCTCACCCCCACACTGCCCTCATCTGACCAAATGCCAGTCCTGTAATGTCTCCTCATTATCTATTTGTTCCGCTGCTCTGCCCATGAGTGTAGGCTTTCAGTGACCCCCGCCTACCCAACGAGCTTACAGAAATCCCAGACACTCCCCCTGCAATCACCTGCTGGCTCTTTAACTTCCAGTGGAAGGATTGAGCTCCTGTGTCAGGCCTCAGCACTCTCCCCTCTCCTGTCCGTGTCCCTCTGTGAGTGGGTGGGCCAGACGCTGTGCACTTGGCCTGGATTGGACACTCAGTCTTCACAACACTGTGACTCCCATTTTATAGATCAGGAAACTGAGGCACCAGGAGGACATGTTACTTACCAAAGGCCACACAGTACCTGGTGCTGACTACCGAGCCTGTGCCCTCGTCCTCAGTCCCACGTGCCATGGGGCATGAGCCTGCATCCTCGGACGTGATCTCCCGGAGCCCCGCATAACTTTACCAAAGTCTTTATCTGAGGAAACCCTCTGTCCCACCTCCCTGCCCTTTCCTTGGGGCCTCCTCTCCTCTCAGATGGCCAGGGCCACTCTCTGCTGAGTCCCCTCCCAGGGTCCTTTGCAGGGGGTCCTGCCCCCCCCCTCCTCTGCAAGACTGAGCAGGCCAGAGCAAGATACTCGGGGGAGAGTTATCAGACTGGGGGCGAAGACAGGGCAGACAGTAGTCAGAGAGAACTTTCCCGTGAGGAGGTGTCTTGTGCAGGAGTGTGTTTATTGCAGGACCTCACAATGCCCAGTTTGGACCCAAATGTGCAAGAAAAACAGCAGAAGTGAGAGAGGACTAGCAGATGGTCAGGGAGGCCCCTCGCTTGAAGAGTCCCGGGGGGCTCGGGGCTCAGGCTACAAGACGCTGTGAAGTTAGGGAGGGAGGAACACGGAACTCACCTTCCCGTGGTGCCAACTTTCCATTAGGAGGTGATGGGCACAAGGTTAATGCCCTCCCTCCCTGCCTCTGTAGGTAGCCGGACTGCTGAATGCCCGACTGTGGTGACTGAGCAAAGAATGCTCTGGAGGGTGTGATGACATTATAGCTTTAGGGCTGTGGCATGCAGCCCAGGAGGCATCCTGAGAAATCTGAAATTGAGGGAATTACCTGAGCCTGTGGCCAACACCTTAGACCTTGCACTGGCAGTGGACGGGGACACAGCAGCTGGACTGGCAGAAGCCACAGGAGCCACAGCCCCCCTTGGAGCCTCCACAGAAGACAGAGCCTCCCTTGGAGCCCCCACAGGAGCCACAGATCCCCTTGGAGCCCCCACAGGAGCCACAGCCCCCCTTGGAGCCTCCACAGAAGACAGAGCCCCCCTTGGAGCCCCCACATGAGTCACAGCCCTCCTTGGAGCCCCCACACGAGCCACAGCCCCCCTTGGAGCCCCCACACGAGCCACAGCCCCCCTTGGAGCCCCCACACGAGCCACAGCTGGAACAGGCACAGGCTGGCACACAGCAGCACATGGGCACACAGCAGCTGGAGTTGCAACCCCCACAGCTGGAGCCGCAGCCTCCGGAACAGCCACAGCAGCCCATGGTTCTGGTGGGTTTTGGGCGGAGTCGGTCAGAGACGCAGGTGCAGAGGGGAGGTGTTCAGGTGTGGAGCCTCGTGGGCGGGGGGCCTTACGTACCCGCCTGCGTGTCTTATGGCCGCTTCCCTGTTCCTCTGAACAGGGAAGCTCTTTCCTAGGCAAAGTCTGCTTTTTTCTTTTATGTTGAAACAACCACACAAACATTTGTTTACAAGCACTTTTTATTTACCCCCTTCATCCCTGTCACCTGACCCTGGCAACATCTAGAGCTGGTGTTTCCAGTTCCGAGGGCTCAGAAGTAGGAGGCGTGCGCCAGGCTTGCGTCCAGGCGGCGCCTCCCGTGGCCCAGTGAAGGTTCCCTCGGGTCCAGCACGGGAACGCACGCCGGGTCCCTGCCGCCCTGGCACTGAGCTGTGGGCGTGGCCATTGCGCTGTGGGCGTGTCCCCGAGCTGTGGGCGTGGTCCCCGGGGCTGTGGGCGTGGCCCCTGTTCTTCTCTGGCTTCTTGTCCTGCCTGAGCTACCTGCTCCCTAGACCCGCCTTTCCCCTCCTAGACCTGAATGGGGGGACACTCTGTCCGCAGGGTGCAGAGACCAGGAACTGTGGGGGTACAGAAGCTTCCGGGTGGGTTAGGCTGGCATTCCAGGAAGCCAGTGTGCAGAGAGGAGGACGCCGGTGGTGTTGAGAAGGAGCCTCCCCCGCCTCTAAAGCCCCTGACACAGCCCCTCCCCGGAGAGGCCCCTCCAGCTGCCCGGTGCCCCGTCCGCTTGCTCCTCTCCTGGTTGTGGGAGTTCAGCCACACGGGTCAGCAGTCCCAGGAGGTGCCCAAGCACCTCCAGGGGCAGCCTGGGTCTTGGCTCTGGTGTGCATGTGTGTTTTGTCTCTAAAGCACTGTTTACCCCCACGTGGCCCCTACTAGGGTTTCCCTGGGTGACGTAGTGGCAGCGGTGGTCCAAGGTGTCAGTCTCACTGCTATTCTGTGGGAGAGGTGCCTGCCGGCTCCCCTCCTCCTGCTGAAATAGAGAACATTTCCACTCCAGACATCTCCTTGTCAAACGTCCTGGGGACCCACCATCGTCGTCGTGGGTGTGGCAGCGACAGAAGCGGGGTAGGGAGGCTGGCGCCCCCTGCGGCCCACATGCAAGGCGATTCCGACAACGGTGAAACTTCATTCACTCGGAGTTTGCTGGTGACAGACATCTGCACATACATGATCGCTTGCACACGTACGGACCAACAGTGCAGCCGTCGACGGCGGGAGCCACCCAGCCCGGGCTTCTGTCGGCCCGCCATCCCCACGGCACACCTTCCACACCCCAGACAGCGGGTCCTGGTCAGCAGCCACCTCCACCAGAGCTCCCCTCGGGGCACACACACCCCATGCATCCCACACGTGCACGCTCGGCCCCTCTCTCCCTCGGTGTCCGTCTATCCCTCTCTCTTTGTCTCTGTCCATCTCTCTGTCTTGCTCTCCGTTTCTCCATCTCTGACTCTCTCAATGTGGACTCTACTGTGTTGCTGCCCGTGTTTTATTCATTCATGGTGATGGGTTTGCAGGTGTTCTCGCATACAAGGGATGTCAGGCTAAGTTCTGTTGTGCACCTGACCTTCCCCCAGACCCTTGTCTGTCTGGTTCCCTTCATGTTGCTTCCCGATCTGGGCTCTGACATCCCCCGAGGAGCTACTGTTTTGTGCCTTTGAACTATAATCGACTGTTCCAGACCCCAGAGCATGCACAGTTTGCAGGCTGCCCCCCCCCCCCGCCGCCCCAGAGCAGCCATGAGCTCAGGCTGCCCAAAGGCTAATAGGTCCACCCGACCCCTGCTCCCCACCCACTCTCCGGTTTCTCACAGAGCAACCAGCGTTATGAAGTTATCTGTTGTTTCCTGTTTGTCTCTTCAACTGGGATGTAAAACCCACACGGGCTGGTCCTGGGGCAGGGGTGCGGGAGGGAGGGCAGCCCGTGGAGGGGGGTGCATCTCTGGGCACTCGGGGCCCCCACCCCCGGCCTGGTTTCAGGTCTCTGTGATCTGGGAAAGTAAATAACACGGCTGGTTAGAGTTCTTAATAAGTGGTTACAGTGTAACCCAATAAGCTGTCATGGGATCGAGCCCCGGGTTAAATCGTGTCCCTTGGAATGGATGCTTATGACCTAACCCTGGTGCCTGGGAACGTGACCTTAGTTGCAGATAGGGTCTTTGCAGATACAATCTAATGAAGATGAGGTTGCTAGGACCTAATCCAACAGGACCCGTGTCCTCACAGGAAGAAGAGAGGCAGACACATGAGGGGTAGGAGACCGCAGGGCACAGGTGACATGGGCACAGGACTGATGCAGCCACCAGCGCGGGGACACCTGCAGCCCCAGGAGCTGGAAGAGACTGGAAGCGTCCTCTCCCAGAGCTTTCAGAGAGTGGCCCTGCCCACACCTTGATGTCGGGCTTTGGCCTCCTGACCGGGAGATATAACATTTCTGCCTTATGCCAGCAGCATGTGGTGACCTGTGACAGCAGCCTCAGGAAGGGACATGCCGTGTTCACTGAATGTGTGACTGTCTTCGAGCTGCCAGAGCGTGCAGCCTGGTGTCGTGGCAGCCATGGGACGTGGGCACGGCATGCGGCCCAGTGTTGTGGCAGCCGTGGGGACGTGGGCACAGTGTGTGGCCTGGTTCTGTGGCAGCTGCGGGGACGTGGGCACGATGTGCAGCCCAGTGCCGTGGCAGCCATGGGGACGTGGGGACAGATTGCTTTCTCTCTACATTGTGATGGTGGATGGAAGGCAAGGAGGAGTCCGGAAGAAAACCATTTCCCAGGGCCTGTGGGACCAGCACAAAGAGGGAGGTGACAGATGGGCTCCCTGCAGAGGGAGGTGAGGAGGAGGACACGGAGGGCTCAGTGCCCCGGGCTCTGTCCTGGGCAGCACGTCAGTGGGGGGACCCGGTGGGAACCTGGGCCTCTGCCCTCCCCCACCGCCGAGGCCCCTCTGGGATCCTGGTTTGGGTGCGTGCGACCCACAGGACGTGTCCACCCTAATTCCGTAGCTGCCGGCCCCTCTTTATGGACGTGACTCTCTAAACTATGTCCGGAATGCGATTTTAAAGCTTCCTCCTAGCTAATGGGTTAACCATCTCAGAGTGTTGTTTTGTTCGCCCGGCCGGTCCCGCTGCTGCTTTTCCTGTTGTTCCGTGATCCCGAGCAAGCGGCTTGTCACGGCTGCAGGCTCTGGGTTGTCTTCTCCTTGACCCCGTAACCCTGGGGGAGGGGGGGCGGGGTGGTGGTGAGGCCGTGATGGCTCCTGGTCTGCTGTGAAGAAACTGAAGCGCAGAGAGGTCGGGCTGTTTCCCGGGGGCCCACAGTGACCAGGTGGTGGACCTGACGCTTGACTCCAGGCCTCGTGTCCAGAACCCACTGTCTTCACCCCGGGGCCAGTGGTTCTCAAACTGGGGTCCCCGACACCCCTTCGGGGTGTCAGGAAGTCCACATGAAGCCAACAGCATGGGTGGGGGGGCTCTGTTTCTGGGTCAAGAGATACAGACTGTCCTATTCCAGAAGACAGCAGGCTAAGAGCCGTGCTGCAGGGGGTCTAGGGCTGGGCATGGTCATTGCCTGGGGAGTGCAGTGGATTTCCTGGCCACTTGAGGTCCATGGCCATTATTCAGATCTGTCACTCGTAGCCGAGAGGGACACAGCAGCTGGAGTTGCAACCCCCACAGCTGGAGCCATAGCCTCTGAAACAGCCACAGCAGCCCATGGTTCTGGTGGGTTTTGGGCGGAGTGGGTCAGAGACGCAGGTGCAGAGGGGAGGTGTTCAGGTGTGGAGCCTCCTGGGCTGGGGGCTTTACGTACCCTCCGGGGTCAGGTGAGACGCTGGACAGACACTTCCTGGTTCCTGTTTGTGCCACTCCCCCAGGGAAATTTTATTTGTTTTATTTGTTTTCTTAAACTTTAAAAACGCCCATTCTTCTTCTGCGTTGTTTTGCACTTTTTTCCAGAGTACTCTGGCTTGACCTGACTTGCTCGGGCCGGGTCCACGTGTCACGGGCGAGAAGCACCAGGGCCCTCGGGACTCAGCCGGAGGCCTGCATGGCTCCTGCCTGATCCAGACCAGGGTCGTAGTCCTGACCTGCCTCCAAGGCTGGACCTTGGATGGTCAGATGGGGACCATCTCGGGGGAAAAAGGGGGAGGGGGCCCGGGGGAAACGGGGGGGGGGGGGGGGGGGGGGGGGGGGGGAGGGCGGCTCGGCTCGGCCCCAGGCAGACATGCCGAAGCACTAAACTCTGTGTAGCTGGAGCTGCAGCGGCAGGAGGGGTCGGGGCGACGAAGCCTGAGCATCCCCCCCACTCTGCCCATCCCCACCCCCAGGCCTTGGAGGGTCCTATTTGCACAGACATGAGTTGGCACTTAGTTGCTCCGAAGCATCAATTAGTGCACTGGCAGGACCCCATCATTCAAGGACGCAGTGCACCGCCCCCAGCAACCTGCACCCCCTGCCCGCTGCCCCTGCCCCCCACCCCCAGGAGGCGCCAGCCCTGGGCCCAGAGGAACCCGGGCTGCTTTCCTTTGCTGGAGACCTTGCAGACAGGGGGTTTCCAGCCCCAACCCAGATGTCTGGGGGATCACTGTTGCAGGTTTGGTTTGCCCAGAGCTGGCACCCCAGCACCACCAAGGCCGGCCACCTGTAAGGAGATCTGCCATGTGGCACTTTGCTGGGGTCTCATGCTCAGCCAGGGTGGCCGCCTTCCTGCCAAGACCATGTTGACACCCAGCGGGCGGTCCCTGTGGGAGCAGTACAGACCAGGGGGTGAGCAGACCCGGTCCTTTGCCATGTTCACGGAGCTCATCCCACAGCCCCCAGGGGTAGATGTCATCATGACCCCCATTTTACAGATAAGGACACCGAGGCACGGAGCCCAGGACACACAGCCAGCAAGCAGAGGAGCCCCATTTCGGGGGCGGCTGGTCTGGTCTGCAGGCTGTGACCGGCGCCTGGGGCCACCTTGTGGTCAAAGCAAGAATTGCTCTTGTGTGTCCAGGTGGTCAGGGTGAGCCAGGCACCAGACCAGCGGCCCTTATGCACCCCCCTCCCCCGACCAATTCTCCCGGGGTCCTGAGCCTCACTGAGGATTCTCTTTCCATCAGCCGCGGGTCTGGCCTGGTCTCTCTCTCTCTGGGACAATGAACAGCGTGTAGCCAGGGTGTTTCTGTCTTCGCCCTGATAGCCAGGAAGTTCGGGATGTTGTCGTGGGGAAAACAGTGAGTCTGAAACCATTCAGCTCTGGTTTTCAATCCCGGCCTGTCCTCAGACGAGCCAGTGTGGGGCTGTGTGGGGTTCCAGCCCGATGAGGCGACCCGAGGGCAGGGTCCTGGGACCCTTGCAAGAGGCGGGCTGGGAGGGCTGCAGGAGGGTGGGGACCAGGACCAAGATGCATTTCATGGCACGTGTGAAAGCGTCGGATGTGGGCTCAGGGGCCGAGGTCCTCACGGGGCAGCCCTGGGGGCACGGGTCTGAGCTGCGGTGAGGACAAGGCTCGATGGGGAGCCCTCTGCCGAGGGTGGTCTCAGGCTGGCGAGGACGTGGGCCAGGGTCCCGCTTGGCTGTTAGCCTGCATACGCGGCTACTTGCCCATGAGCTTGACTCTCTCCGGGTGACTGTGTGGTCCTCGTCTGGGACCAGCCGCACCCTGGAAATAGCCAAACCGTGCCTCTGTCTCTCAGAACTTGCTGTGACCAGAGGGTCGGCCTCTGGCACTGGCCCTGGGCGGAGACCCCCACCGTGGGGGGGGGGGGGCGCGGGAAGGGAGGCTCGGCTGTGCCCTGAGGGGCTGCGGCGGCTGCCGGGAAGCCAGGGTGCCCCATGTGGCTGGCTTGGACGCAGGACCACAGTTAAGGTGGGCGTCAGTCATGAGGCCCTGGCTCTTTGGGGCCAGGATTATAGTTCAGCTTTCTGGACTTCTTGCCGGAGATCAGGGTCTGACTTCCCGCACGTCTGGCTTAGGCGGCCGGCTGGTTCCTGATAGTGACCGTGGGCGTGGGCGGCTTCCCGGGTGTCCGGCAGGGTGTGCCTGAGCCCTGGAGCTGCTCCTTGCCTGGACATCGTCTCTGTGGATGTTCCGTCCCCAGCACCGTATCGCTTTCACGTGTTATCAAAATCTTGCCATCCACGGCGACGTGGATGGCCCTTGAGGCTGCTCTGCCGGTGACATAAGCCAGAAGCGGAAGGACAAACACCACATGATTGCACTTATGTGTGGAATCTTAAATAAGAAATAAACACGCAGAAACAGAGAACAGATTGGTGGTTGCCAGAGGCAGGCTGGGGGCTCGGGGGGCGCGGTGAATGGAGGTGGTCAGAAGGCACACGTTTCCAGTTGTGAGGTAAATAAGGAGAAATATCTGTGCGCGTGTATGTAAAACGCCAACCAGGGCCAAAGGTTACAGTGAAAGTGGGCAAAGGCCTCCCTCTCCCTCAGTCCCAGGCCCCACCCGGGGATATCTCTCTGTCTCTTTCTCTGTCTCTGTCTCTCTCCCTCTGTCTGTCTCTGTCTCTCTGGCTCTCTGTCCCTCTGCCTCTGTCTCTCTCTGTCTTTCTC
>NC_064808.1:644143-655291 GCF_023721935.1 Panthera uncia | reverse complement strand
CTCTGTCTCTCTGTTTATCTCTGTATCTCTATCTCTGGCCCTAGCTCCGTCTCTATGTCTATCTCTCTGTCTCTGGCCCTGGCTCTGTCTCTGTCTCTATCTCTTTCTCTGCTTCTGTCTCTCTCCCACTGTCTATCTATCTCTGTCTCTCTGTCTCTGGCTCTCTCTGTCTCTCTTTGGCTCTCTCTATCTCCATCTCTTTCTCTCTGTCTCTGTCTCTTGTCTTACCTGCCCTCCATCTGGACTGCCCTCTCTCGTCCTGTGCCCTCTACTGGTGAAGCAGTTTCGCATCTTGTGATGGTTCCCGTGGATGTCCACTTGCCACCCGAGACCCTCCCGTCACCTTCCAGAGACGCTGAGCCCTTTGTGGTTCTCTGCATGTGGCACCTGGTTCACCTGAGTCTGCTTGGGCTGTGGTACACACATCACACACGGGGCTCCCACTGCAGAAGGTCACCGTCCCCCTGTCCCGGAGGCCGGAGCCTGAGGTCCAGGCGTGGGCAGGTCCAGGCCTCCCGAGGCCTCTCTCCTTGTGTGTGGACGGCCGTCCTCTCCCTGTGTCCTCACGGGGGTCGTCCCTCCGTGCGTGTCTGTGTCCTGATCCCCTCTTCTTACAAGGACCCCGGTCATACGGGATCAGGACCCACCCTGGTGACCGAGTGTTACCTCGGTCACCTCTGTGAAGACCCGTCTCCAGATACGGTCACGTCCTGGGATGCTGGGTATTGGGGCTTCAACGTGAGTTTGGGGGACACAGTTCAGCCCGCAGCGGTGCTTTGAACATCCCTCTCTTGGGATGTCTTTTCTTCCTTGCTGACTGGGGAGCCCCCTGCCAGTGGAGAGCTTCGCAGGCAACAGCTGCGAAGGCCTCCAGGCCCTGCTTCCATGTAAACCCTGCCCTGCTTCTTGCCGCCTCCCGGGAAGGTCTCTGCAAAGAGTCCCAGGGATGGGCCGGGATCCCCTAAGACGGGCCGAGTTACGCCTTGGCGAGCCTGGGGCCTGGCACCCTCCCGGCCACGGGGGGAGCAGGCGCGCACCTGCACGGCCCCCAGGTGGCCCGCCTGGGCATCAGGACGCAGGAAGTGGCGCCGGAGGGCAGGCCCCGGGGACAGTGACCAGAGCCACGGGGGGCAGGATCCCCTGTCCGTAGCTGCGGGAGAAGCACCCGAGTGAGAGGTGGGGGTTAGGGTGGACAGTGTATTCATTTACAGGGGTCGTGGCATCCCGCTGGGGCCCTAACAGAATCAGGCCAAGTGCCGTGGGTCGCCCGTGGGAGAGGCCGGGCAGTTCCCCGTGGAGGTCCTGTGGCCCGGTGACCTCCTGGACCGCGGGGCCGGCCTCTGCCTTCCTGTGACGAAGGTCGGGCGGCGTGGGGAGGGGGTGGGGGTCAGGCTGCATGAGAGGCAGGGGGGCTGACGTCAGGCGGGACCGACGGGGGGCGCTGGTGACGGCAGGGTCTCCGCGGGGCCAGGAGGGGTCGGCAGTTCCCATCGCTGCTTTCCGGGTGACCTCCGCCTGCACCCTCCACACCCTGTGAGAAGGCCCCTTGCCTTGAGTTTCATGTAAACACGTAGGGCCATAAATCCTCTCTATGTCTGTACCATTTCAAGCCTGTCAAGCTGGTTTTGATGTAAAATCTCTTCTAAATGCCTTATGGGGCGGCATGTTTTTAAAGTTCCAGAAATGTGGGGCTTTTACAGTTATCTTTGCGATAATGATTTTCAAAAGTCATTGAGTGCTTGGAGAACATTCCATTCAACTGGGCCGAGACCAGCCGTATAGTGCGTACGTGGACGGCCATACTGAGGTCTGATATGGGCTCACAAATGCCCACTCTTCGATCACTGCGTGTCAGAGGCTATACGTACCCAGTGGATTTAACCTACTCACCGTGCACTTCAAACTTGCTATGAACTTGCTGACCTTACTGACCATTGGATCCCAAAGTAACTGAGAGACGTGCTAAAATTTCCCACCTTGGGAGTGGATTTGCTGAATTCTCCCAAACACTCTCGGCATACCCTTGCCTTGGGGCCTGTGCACCGGCTGGCCGAGAGGGTGCTTCCCTGGGAGGCACATGGCTCGCTGCTTTGCTGAGTGTTTAAGGACGCGTTCCCGAGGAGGCCCACCCTAACCATCCTTTAACACGGACCACCTTCCCTGTTTCACCTTCTTCCTTTGGAACACTCTGTAGTTTAATGGCCCATTTTTGCTTTTTGTCGAGACCGAGATTTTGTTGCTTTTATGCTCGTGCCCCTAGCGTCTGGATAGCTCCAGGCACAAAGAAGATGCCTGATGAGCGTTTGTTGGAAGGCTGACTTTTCCTGAGGCTCACTGTCCTGAGTGAGAATGTATGTGCTTCTGTTTATCTCATTTGGAACTCAGGAATCTATTAGCATTTTTCATAAATTCTCGAAAATTCTCCCACATTGTCTCTGAGTGTTGTCTCCCCCCTCATCACGTCCGTTACCTCCTCTGGGAGTCTGGCTGTTTGTGTGCTGGACTTTCTTGCTCAATCTTCCGTGCCTACTCGCAGATTCCCCGTGTGTTTGTGTCCACGCTGCATTACAGATAACGTCTCCATGCTTATCTGCCCATTAATTTTCTTTTCATCTGGCCTCGCCAGACCCAATGAGTTTTGTTTTGTTTTTGATGTCACCAAAAATTAGCTTATTAAATTGAAAGTTAGGTCTTTTAATAGCCATACAGGTAAAAAAAATTAAGAGCTTTGTGAAGGTGTAATTGACACATAATAAACCACACATAATTCAGTTATTATGGTTTTCATTTACAGAATTTCTGTGCTTACTGTTCCAATAGCTTGGTTGGGTTTAGGCTCACCTACCTCTCGCTCCTGTTTTCAGTCGGGTCTTTTATTTACTTTTTTAGTTCTTTCTAAAGTTCTTATTTTGTACTGTGTCTGATAACTTCAGTAACCAGAGCTCTCGCTTGACTGATTCTTCTGTTTGTAGCTGCAGCTGGCTCTGTCTCGTGTGGCCCGTGTGTGTGTGTGCTGTGATTTTCGGGTTCTGGCTCCTTGGAACTTTGGGGCATCTCCGACACTTGCTTAAGGGCGAGGGCAGACCAGGTCGGGCTGCAGGTGCTTGGGAGGATGGGCTTCCGACAAGTGTCGGGGAGGACGTTTTCTCGCCTCTACCCTGGGCCAACGGTGTCCCGATGACCTTCCTGGTGTCACTCGTGCCTGTTTCTGGCCTTCGTGGATTCAGAACTCCCTCAGTTGTTGGCTCTGAGGATTCTTTACTTTTTGAACAGCTCGGTGACCTTTAAAAAGTCATTTTGTAATCCGGCACCTTCAGGAGTTTTCATGGGAGGGCTGTGGTTGGCGTCTGGTCAACCTTACTAAACAAACTTACTAAAACTGAAGCTCAGAAGAACGTCTAGAAATTTCCACGTTGTTGAGCTGACACGCTCTCATTGTGGTTCGGTCAGGCGCCCACTGCCTGGGGGTCTGTGAGGAGCTGCCCCGAGAGCTTCCAGGCCCACGTAGCCCCCTCCCTGCTGCCTGCCTTGCCCACGAGCCCCAGTGTGTGTGAGCTCCGCTGTTCTCTCACGGCCAAGTCCTGAGCCCAGGGCCTCGGAGCGGGGCCTCCCGTGGGAATGGGGCCGTTGCAGACACAATGAGTTAAGAGGAAGTCACGCTGCACTGGGAGACCCCAGATCTAACAAGACTGGTCTCCTTCCATAAAAGGGACATGTGGACACAGAGATGAGACACGCATGGGGGGATGACACCGTGAGGACACAGGACACTGGGAGAGGACGGCCGTCCACACACAAGGAGAGAGGACTCGGGAGGACCCGGCCCTGCCCATGCCTGGACCTCGGGCTCCGGCCTCCAGGACCGGGGGACGGTGACCGTCTGTGGTTGAAGCCACGGTCCGTGGTGCTTTGTTAAGGTGGCTCCAGCAAACTAATACCAGAGGGATCATGGCGGGGCTGGGGTGTTGGACCCAAAGCACAGGAGTGGGATTGTATAAATGTTATGCATGTTTGTAATCACATGGAAGCTGAAACACAGACTCAAGGGCAAACTTTCAGGAGGCACTGGATGTATTTATTTAGAAGATCTGGACTGAACACTTACCAACAATCCCAGCAATGAGCACAGGACCTGAACCCTGGCCAAGAAGGAAGCGAAGGGCTTGGAGACCCCTTCCCTCAGGGAGGAGCCCGGCACCAATGCCTCTGTGTCCTGCAGCTAGAACTCAAGGGTGACCCCGGCTCGGGCAGCCCAAGTGGGGTGGAGAGGGAGGGACACAGGCGCCGGGGGCAGGAGGGCTGGGGAGAGGGCCAGCAGGGGCCCCGGCCAGAGGGCATCTGACTCGTGATGCTCCCGGACGGCTCACTGGAGGCACCCAGCGGCCCCGAGAGGTGTGGAGGTGAGATCAGGAATGGTGCGGGAGGGGACAGGGTGCTGGGGGCCCTTGTGGCTGGAGGGCTGCAGAGCTGAGTGCTGAGGGCTGGCCACCAGGTGCCACAGTCCAGAGGACAACGACCCACGGGTGTGCTACAGGAGTTCAGGACACTGGCCATTGCTACAGAGCCTGCGGGTGCAGGGACTGCCTGGACCAGTGGCCACACCTCAGACCTTGCACTGGCAGCAGATGGGGACACAGCAACTGGACTGTTCACAGCCACAGGAGCCACAGGAGCCACCCCCCTTGGAGCCCCCACATGAGCTATAGATACATGTAATTATTATGTACAGTGATATGTTGGGGTGCGGCCGGTGTAGTGGTAGAGCTGGGCTGTCAGGCGGGCGAGCTCATCCAGGGGGACGTGATGTTAGATGTGTCGGCGCCTCTGTGACTATTTTCAGGACATGACAGCCCTGCCTGGGCCCTGGGGACACGGGTGTGGGGTGCCAGGGTCACCAGGCACCAGCCTTGACTGGACCTGGAGTCTGGGCCGGGCGCTGGTTTGGGCACTGAGGGAGGGTCTTGGTCCTGCATTTCCGAGCGGTCGAGGAACCGCTTCCGAAACAAGGGGATGACGTAGGGGTGGAGCCAGGGCCACCGGGGCCCCACTTTTCTTTCCGTGCCACCAGCTGCCACCGGTTGTGCCTTTGAAACCCACGTGGATCTAAGCGGTACCAGGGTCACCGCCACCGCGGAACATCCACGGCACTTTCCACGTGCCGGGCCCTCTGCCGTGCTCCTGCAGTCACAGACTCCGAGTGTTAGCTTCTCCCTTGGGGGTCACTGCAAAGCCCCAGCCTGCACGTGTGGCCCACCCTGTGAGACCTCACTGAGGGATACGTTCGAGGTGGGTATTTTTTTTTAAGTTTATTTATGTTGAGAAACACAAGACAGTGTGAGTGGGGTAGGGGGGTAGGGGCAGAGAGAAAAGGAGAGAGAGAGAGAGAGAGAGAGAGAGAGACCCAAGCAGGCTCCATGCTGCCAGTGCAGAGCCAGACCCGGGGCTCGAACCCACGAAACCATGAGACCATGACCTGAGCCAAAACCAAGAGTTGGGCACTTAACCGACTGAGCCCCCAGGTGCCCTGACACGGGTTAGGTTTCAATTTGAGTTTTAACTCAGCAGCTGGGGCTGAGAAGTCTGAGGCTCTCACGTGTCTGGGCTCACTCCAGCCCTGGCCTCCTGGCTTTGTTCGAGTATCCTTGAGCTAACCTCTTGCTTACAGTGCTCTGCGAAGTGCGGCCACGATGACCCACGCAGAGCAGCACTGAGCTTGCAGGGTCTTTGCCCGGACACACGTGATCTGGAACAGTGATGCCAAGTCCACACTAACCATGCTTCCAGCCCCTGCAAACAATTTCCTCTCCGTCCCCACCTGGCCACTGAACCAAGTCCACAACGCTGTGCTCTCCTTATACTACGTTCCTGGGTCAGCCGGGACGGTCAGTCATGCTGCCAACTAGCTGCCCCCACAGTTCAGTGCTTATTTCTTGCTCGCGCTCCACGCCACCGCCCGCCGGCGGCCGGGTCACTGCACTTCCTCCCTCGGGGCTCGGGCTGGGGGAGCAGCCGCTCTGGGAACGCCAGCGGTTGCCCTGGAGGAAGGAACAGTGCACGTGGGAAATTGCACTTAAGTTTCTGCTCACGAGCTCACACAAATCACATGGCTGTGCCCAGCTGCAGGAAGACCTCGGGGGCCACCTGCCCCTTGCCCTCTGACCCTGTCCCCAGGAAAGGAGATCCAAGGGGTCTGTAAATAGCCTGAATTGAACGTTCTGCACAGTAGCCCTGTCAGCAGTGTACGTGGTTTGAGCTAATGGCCTTAAGCGCCTACCTTTTTGACTCACGGATGCATTTATTTTTTTTTATTTATTTTTTTTAACGTTTATTTATTTTTGAGACAGAGAGAGACAGAGCATGAACGGGGGAGGGTCAGAGAGAGGGACACACAGAATCTGAAACAGGTTCCAGGCTCCGAACTGTCAGCACAGAGCCCGACGTGGGGCTCGAACTCATGGACCGCGAGATCATGACCTGAGCTGAAGTCGGCTGCTTAACCGACTGAGCCACCCAGGCCCCCATCATGGATGCATTTAAAGCTAGAAGTTGTTTCTATACCTGATTGGGTCGTGGTCAATAGATTCGATACGTACAGTGTGGTCGCCAGAAGGTAGACTTTGTGTATCCGACAAAGCACATATTTTCCTTATTTCCTCTTGTTCAGAATAACAGATTGATTCCCAACATCCTCCAAGGACACCTGAGGACCGTGCCTATCTTTTCCAACTTTAAGGAGGGGTGATTGATGAAGACGGCATGAATTTTGCTCATACAGTGTGACGTTTGGGTGCGCAAACACGTTGTGAGGTGGTTACCACTGCCCAGGCAACACCCGTCACCTCGCATACCTACCCTCCCGTGTTTTGCAGGGAGAACATTTAGGATCTTCTCTCTCGCAGCTCCCCAGAGCACAATGCAGCACCATCGACCGTAGTCACCGAGGTGTGCGTTAGGTCCCGCAAATGGAAGGTGGCGTCTTCTGACCAAAGTCTCCTCCTCTCCCTGCAGCCCGAGCCCAGGGCAGCCACTCTTCTATAATTTGTTACTGTGACTTCAATGTTGTTAGATGCCACATATGGGGGAATTGATGCAGTATCTGTCCTTCTGCGTCTGGCTCGTTTCACTGAGCAATGTCCTCCAGGCCCATCCATGTGGTCGCAAATGTCAGGGTTTCCCTTTTTTTTAAATATTGTATAATAGTTCACTGTGCTTGTAAACTATACCTTCTTTATGCATTCATCTGTTGGCAGACACTGAGGATGCTTTTGTATCTTGATGAAGTGCTGCTTGAACGTGGTGGGGGGGGGCCTGTATCTCTTCAAGCTAGTGACTTCATTTCCTTTGACAAATACCCTGTAGTGGAATTGCTGGGTCGTAGGGTAGATCTATTTTTCACTTTTTAAAAAAAAATTTTTTTTTTTTACGTTTATTTTTGAGACAGAGAGAGACAGAGCATGAACAGGGGAGGGGCAGACAGAGGGAGACACAGAACCGGAAGCAGGCTTCAGACTCTGAGCCATCAGCCCAGAGCCCGACGTGGGGCTCGAACTCACAGACTGCGAGATCGTGACCTGAGCCGATGTCAGCCACTTAACCGACTGAGCCACCCAGGCGCCCCTATTTTTCACTTTTTGAGGACACTCCACACTGTTTCCCACAGTGGCCGCACCAGTTTGCATTCCCACCAGCAGTGCACAAGAGTTCCCTTTTCTCCACATCCTCGCCAACACTTTCGACTTCTTGTCTTTTTGATCCTAGCCTTTCTGACAGGTGTGAGGCGAGATTTCACTGTGGCTTTGACTTGCATTTCCCCAATGGTGACTGATGCGGAGTAACTTTTGCATGTACCTGTTGGCCATCGTGTGTGTTCTTTGGAAAAATGTCTGTTCAGGCCCTTTGCCCATTTTTGAATAGTTACTTGGGTTTTTGCTCTTGAGCTGTGTGAACTCCTTACATGTTTTGGATAGTAACCCCTTATCACAGATATGGTTTACAAATATTTTCTCCCATTCTGTAGGTTGTCTTTTCACTCTGTTGATTGTGCGTGTGTGTTTGTTTTTGCTGTGCAGAAACTTTTTAGTTTGAATTTTCATTTTTGCTTTCCCTTTTGAGCTCTCCTTTGACTCATTGGTGGTTCAGGAGTGTGCTGATTTCCACCTACGTGTGAATGTTTCCATTTTCTTCCTGTTACTCATTTCTAGTTTCATGCCACTGCTGTTAGAGAAAATACTTGATATGATTTCTATCATCTTAAATTCAAGATTTGTTCCAAAGAGCCTGTGTGGCTCAGTTGGTTAAGCCTCTGACTCTTAATTTCGGCTCAGGTCTGATCTCCTTTTTCATTAGATTGAGCCCCGTGTCGTGCTCTGCACTGACAGTGTGGAGCCTGCTTGGGATTCTCCCTCTCCTTCCCTGGGCCTGCCCACTCATGCTCTCTCTCTCTCTCTCTCAAAATAAATAAATGAACTTTTTTTTTAAAAAAAGACTTGTTTTGTAGACTAATATGATCTACCCTGAAAAATGTTCCATGCCACTTAAGAAGAATGTGTATTCTGCTGTTCTGTCCCAGTCTGTTAGGTCCATTTGGTCTAACACAGAGTTCAAGTCCAATGTTTCCTCGTTGTTGTTCTGTGTTGAGTGATCTCCTGATTGATGAAAGGGGGTATTGAAGGGCCCTACTGTTATTGTGTCACTACCACCACTTCCAGATTCACTAGCATTTGTTCACTATATGCAGGTGTTCTGATGTTGGGTGGATAAATATTCACAATGTTCTATCCTCTGAGGAATTGACTCTTTGCGGTCATATAACGGCTTTCCTTGTCTCTTCTCACTGTTTTCACTTGAATCTACTTTCTCTGATGGAAGTACAGTTGCCCCTGCTCTCTTTTCCTTTGTATTTGCAGGAAATACCTTTCTCCTTCCCTTCATTTTAAGCCTATGTATGATTTTCAAGCTGAAGTGAGTTGCTTATAGGAGCAGAGAGTTGGGTCTTTTTTTTTTTTTTTAATCCTTTCAGCCACTCTACCCTCTTTTGAAGAATTTAATCCATTTACATTTAAAGCATTATCGGTAGGTAGGAACTGGTGTCATTGGGTTAATTACTTTCTGACTGTTTTATAGCTCCTTGGTTCCTTTCTTAGTCTCTTCCTTTGGGATTTGATAATTTTCTGCAATGAAATACTTTGAACCTGTCTCTATCTTTTGCGTATCTGCTGTAAGGGGTGTGTGTGTGTGTGTGTGTGTGTTTACCATGACGCTTACATAAAACATCTTATAGTTATGACACTATGCATCTTGCATACTATCTGTATTACTATCTGCACACTACCATGTGCTCATAGATTTGAGCATAATTGATGTGAATCAGTCCATTAAAAGTTGGTGTTCACATTACCCCGAATTTGTCTACTGGAGATCTCTTTGAGTTTGATGCCATGCTTCTTTTGACATGACCCGAGTAGTCTTTGTTACTTTGCTTTCTGGGATGATGAGATATTCCAGGTACATCTTGTTCATTTCCAACCCAATTTCTGCAGAGAACCCAGGTTCCGTGTAGATACAAGACATGGCCTGTGGCAACATCAGGCTTGGCACAGGGAATGCTTCTTGCTGCTGGGTTAGCCATGTTTCCAGGTCTTTCAAAGAGATAGGAAACTATTTTTTTAAGATGATATACACTATAATTTCATATTGACATCTTTAATTCAAATTCAGCACTGTGGGGTTTTTATTCAATTTTTCAGTCCCACACACACAACCTCAGTTTCTAGTCCCAACCTACTTGTGCATTTGCTCCCCCATGAGGCCTTCACAACTGTCTCAGAGTAACCATACCAATGCTACCACCAACAAAATGGTTAGTGAAAACAGCTTAAGTTTCTATTTTTGTGTTTTTGTATGCTTGGGGCACAGCCCACCAGGAGATTACTGTGTTTCCAAATAACTTGGAATAACCCATCTTTATTAATATGCCTTTTAAGAATTTTGAAAGAATGTGGTTGGAGGTCTCAAAGTAACAAGGGAGGCCTCAGAGTGTGATTTCCCAGGGTCCTCGGTCTGGGACACAGCCACTGTTTTTCTTTTTCTTGACAATCCCTTATGTACTATGCAGATTGGGACAGACAGGTGCAGGGCAAGGACACAGATATGGAAGATGAACTCTCTTCCTCAGGCCAGTGTCCAAGTTTCCTGTGGCAAGAGGCTGGTTGCACCATAGCCTTACAGCCCCTGGCCATTTGATCAAGACCGAGGAATTCAGCTTTGCCTGCAGTTGGAAGAGAAGGAGGGGGTGGCAGAGGCCTGGACCAGGGGAAGGCAGAGGCTAGAACTCCAGGACTTGGCCACAGCTGCTGGGTCCCTGTTGGCCTGGTCTTGGAGACTCTCCTGTCACCATCACATCAGTGGCCGGGGAGATGTGAGGAAGCAAGCCTCCTGAGGAAAGAAGAGACAGACCACGGAGGAGGTGTGAGGCCACGGTGACTGCCAGCTGCATCCCGATGGTGGGTATTAGCACCCCCAACAGACCCACCAACCCCCTCAAGTCTGGAATAGAATAAGAACAACAGCAGTGACCATAGAATAGGAATGGCCAATGACAGAAATGCACAAGCCATGGGTTACAATTTGTCAAGGTGATGTTTTTACTGATTTGCAACAGAGGGTTTGAGAGAAAGCAGAGGGTTTGACATGCGAGGCAGCTGCATGGAAGTCCTTGACCCACAGCCTGTTCCAAGTGGAACAGTGACTGGAGGAAAACAGGACTTCATTGGAGTACATCCCTCTCAGTGGACTGTCCAGCAGGAGGTCGGGGAGGGGGGAAGGGACGTGTAGCCAGGGAATGACGTGGGAAGGGATTTGTCAGGAGACATTGGATACTAGAGTGCCTTCTCCCAAGGAACTGGCAGCCAAATGTAGCTTCTTTCTACAAGGGTGATGGACCCTGAGGTGTGGTTTGGTACTTAGCATCAAAACATGGGTCATACTTGGGAAACCTGGATCAGCAGGAGGTACCTGAGACCTGAGATCAGAGCCTCAGACCTTGCACTGGCAGCAGATGGGGACACAGCAGCTGCACTGGCTGCAGGATGACCCACAGCTGGACTGGCAGCAGCCACAGGAGCCACAGCCCCCCTTGGAGCCCCCACA
>NC_064808.1:620265-643743 GCF_023721935.1 Panthera uncia | reverse complement strand
TGAGAGGCTGACACACTGTCACTTCCTGGTTCCTGTTTGTGCCACTTCCCCAGGGAAATCGTATCTGTTTGCTTGTCTAATCTTAAAATAACCTTGGTGCCGTCACAGTTTTGACTCTTTCTTTAGTTCATGGCTTCCCCTCACGTCCTCCCTGAACAAAGCCCTCCACGTTGCTGTCGGGTGAAGATGATGGGAACGGCGTCCTCGGTTTGAGGCCGTGTTCATCTCTGCTCTCTGTGTTAGTTTTCCGTGACTGCCAGAACAGGTGACCCGGACTGGATGGCTTAAGACAGCAGACGGTTCTGCTCCCGCACTTCTGGAGGCTGGACCTCCAAGACGGTGTAGCCAGGGCCCTGTGCTCTCCCAAGGCTCTGCGGGAGGACCCTTCCTTCCCCTTTCAGCTCCTGGGGCTGCCGGTGTCCCTGCCACTCCCTGGCCCAAACTGGAGCCTAAGTCTGTCTTCACATGGCCTTTCTCCCTGTGTGTCTGCACCTCACTTCTCCTCTCTTCTCTCTTACAAGGACACCAGCCATTGGGTTAGGGCCCACCCTCATCCAGGACCACCTCATCTTGACTTGATTCCATCTGCAAACACCTGATTTCCAAATACAGTCGTATTCTGAGATTCTAGGAGGACACTGTTCAACCCACTGCACTGCCCCGTCATGTTCCTGATGCTGCCCTGGCTGTGAAAGCCCAGTGAGCGTCCATAGAAGGCACAGGGAGACAAAGTCCATGGAGACATCTGGAACAGTGAGTCTCCTCCTGCCCGTCATCTCTGGGAAGAATAGGACTCAGGGTCAGGACAGGACTCAGGACCAGGACAAGATTCAGGATCAGGATAGGATCCAGGATCAGAATTGGACTTTGGATTGGGTCATAACAGGACTCAGGATCAGAACAGGACTCAGGACCGGGACAGGACTCAGGACCGGGACAAGACCCAGGACCAGGACAGGATTCAGAATCAGGATAAGAGTCAGGATCAAGATAGGACCCAGGACCAGGACAGGACTCAGGATTAGAATAAGACTCAAGATCAGAATGAGACTCAGGATCCAGACAAGACTTCAGATAAGGACAGGACACGGGACAAGGACAGGATTCAGGATCAGGATAAGACCCAGGATCAGAACTGGACTCAGGATCAGAATAGGGTTCAGGCTCAGGACAGGACCCGGGATCAGGACAGGACCCAGGACCAGGACAGAATTAAGGATCAGAACAGGATTCAGGATCAGGACAGGACTCAGGTAATGAGCTAGGGTTCCCCTTCTGGACTTCTAGGATCCTAGGTGTCTGTACTCGGGCATACATGTTAGGAAAGTCTCCTAAAATGTTCCAGCTCAACTATCAACACAGTAGTGGACTCTGACCTTTCTGGTAGAGAACTCATCAGTAAACAGCTTTTATTAAGCATCATGCATCCCTAAAATAGGTGTATTTCTATGATACATATGACCTATCCAGTCATATATTGCATACTAGCTAATTTTTTCACGTTTTTGAAACTGAAACATAAATATGTTTTAATATGCTTTTCTATGCTCCACACTGGGGACCACACTTGTGGACCCATTCTTAAGTACTTTAGGTTCCTACACCTTTCTTTGAAATTCAAATGAGGTTTACCTTAGACAAGTCTATACATATGCACATAAACATGGAATTTTGCACAATATTTGCAAGAATCCCCATAGGACCTGGTGTCCATCCGTGGTCTGTAGCTCCAGACTAAAAACCCACTAGAAATGGCTTCACGTGAGAGGAGGCATTTCCTCCGAATAGTTACCGTGGCTTCCCATGAAGATTGCAGGATTGATTGCATGGGTTTTCGCACTTCTATCACCTGAACCCACAATAAAAGGCAAGCAAAGGTGCCAGGGCCATATTGTTTTGGGTGGTAAAGTGCTGATTCAGCTGAGCAAGGAAAGGTAGTCTGAAGACCTGGGGACAGGACTGCAGGTGAGAATACTAGCATAGTGATTCAGTTGGAATGAACTGGTGCTGTGTGATCTGGAGGGGAGGTCATAAGAGGCAGTGTAGTCTCTCTCTTGTCACTACCCCTGCTGGGTGGAGCACAGAGAGGCCCAGGTGGTGAAAACCTGAGGCCTCCAGCCAACAGCCACGGGGTGGGAGGGCAGAGGGGAGGGTGGAGGGCGCCATCTTGGAAATGGTTCCTCCAACCCCACGCAAGCCTTCAGATGATGCAGCCTGAGCCAACACCGTGCTGAGAACCTCAGGATGGACCCCGAGCCAGGACCACCCAGTAACATTTAGAGCTTGACAGAAGATACTTTGAAACAAGGCAACCATGCAAATAAAGATGCTAGAAAAAGCACAGGCTGAAACCAAAATAATAAGGAAGAAGCAGAATAAAAATAACAAATGAGTAACAATGAAAGCTGTGTCTTTGAAAAAAATCAATAAGAGAGACAAGTGTCTGAAAAGCTGAGCCACAGAAGAGGAGGCAAGATCCAGATAAATAAAATACAAACTGAGCAAGGTTAAATAGTCCACATACAATGGATTTTACCAAAATGAATTTGGGGAGCAAATTTCCTGGTAATTTGAAATCCAGAAGAAATGGATACATTTCTAGGGGGAGAACACGAAGTGGTAAAACTCACATGAAAAGGTATTTAAAACCTGAGGATCAATAACCATCAAAGACAATGGGATTATCACCAGAAATTGAAAGCCCCAGAACCAGACAGCTTTCCCAATGAGTTCTAACAGAGGCTCTACCCTCTCCTCAAATTCTGGGTGTAAAATGGGAGGGGAAGTGAGGAGAGCTCTCTCATGAAGCTGCGTAACTCTCACTTCAAAATCAGGCAAACACCGTAAAACAAAAGGGGAACGATAGGTCTGCTTCATTAGGAATGAAAACACACGATTTCTAAATCAAACATTTTAGCAATCAAGTAGGTAATTGAAAATAGCCAGTCACAGCCAAGCAGGGTTTATTCTAAGAGGATTAAGGAAGTTCACCACCAGAAGAAATACATCACTGTAACTCGTTACCAGGGAGAAAAGAAGTTGCATGATCATCTAAGCAGGTGTAACAAAAAGGTTCTATGAATAACTTAGGACTTTGCTGCCCAGAGTGGAGAGACAGAACTATCTTCTTTAAGAACTTGATAAAATCTGCCTGTCCCATCCCTACAGCAGACGTGACGTTTAGAGAAGAAAGTTCAGACGCATTCTCTTCAAATTTATATATAAGATGAAGATACTGACCATCACGACTGTGGGAAAAGACAAATCGGTGACTGGCAGATGACGTATCATATCCACCTTGAAAGAAAAGCCACCGGAATTTGACAGAGAGAAAATTGGAATAAGAGAGCTGGGCCAGGCTGCAGAATTCCTGCTCATCCCAAAGCAAGAGCATTCTTCATCAGGAGGTGGGAAGTGAGGGGACAGGAGGGCCACCTCCCCACCGAGGTGCCCTCAGCCTTGTGCACCTTCCGTGACAACAACGTAGCACGTAGCAATGAAGAGAGTCATTCTCCCCAAACTAACCTAGAAAGAGAACACAGTTCTAACAACCCCAGAAGGTTATGGGAGAAGCATCACCAACAATTCTGAAATAACACGGAAGAATCCGGTTTTACGGATCATGAGGAAGGGAGAGTCTGCCCACCGCCTTGGCGACAAGGTCAGGGTGGGACAGGCAAGGAGACCAGGGACGGCAGGCACTTGGCTCGCGACAGAGGGCATCCCAATCAGGGACAACGAGTGTAGGACGTCACGCGCATACTTCCTGAGTGTCAGGGCAGCTACGTGGTGTCGCATTTAACCGTCCCAGAGAACCTCTGATGTTCGTCCCAGCATGGAGCCCCTTTCCAGGGGACTGAAGCCCGCCACACTCCGGAGCCATGGCCTCACAGGATGGTGCTCTCAGGGGCCAGTTTGTGGACAGGCGAGTTGGGAGCACTGATGGTGTCCAAAACTAAGAGAATACATAAAATGAGGCACATGCTTTTGTTGGTAAACCATGTACCAGAGAAGAGATGAACTGGATTTATATAAAGAAATGTGGCTTCATTTTCACAAACGCAAGACTCCGCGAGAGAAGGGACTGACACAAGATCTGTGGCCGACGTCCATGTCCGTTTAAAATAAAAACAAAAAGGCTATGCTATATTTTTTCCAGGATGTACCTACAGGCACGGATACATTGGAAACGTACGAGTGGGTTCTTTTTTCAGGAGGACGAAGGGACAAGGGAATATCACAGGGGCTTCAGCCCCACCTTATCAGAGAGGCAGGGTGGCAGAACAAGAAACAATTTTCAAAGGGACTCATGCTGCCGGCAGATTCTAATCCCCTTGCTCACTTGGAAGAAAGAAAAAGAGCCAGAGCTGGGGAAGGAGGGTCCTGCAGTCCATAATTTCATCCTCAAGGATTACACTTAAATTCTCTGTGGCAGCCACAATTTGTACAATTGCTCTGCATTAATCCTCATTTTGTGGGACTCAGCACTCACTGCTGTTTTTGTCAGTGCCTATCTGTGCTGCCTTCCTCCCCTGGAGTCAGTCCCAAGGGGATGGCTTCCAGGACCGTTTGATCTAGGCGCCCAGAGGTATTGTCAGCTCAGACGTGTTTGGGACTGCCTGCCGCTTCTCTGTGGCTTAGATGGTGTTTTGGAGAGGCACACATTCTTGGGTCCTACTTTCATCAGGCTTTTGGAGAGATTTGCTCCAGTATCTTTGAGCTTGGGATGTTATGGCAGGACGTCTGGAACCAGTCAGATATCGGCACCCTCCCCGCCCCATGCTGCTGGGAATTTGCTGTTTGGGCAGCATTTTTGGGGGGCTCATCTCTGGAATTCTGGAACTTAATCACATGTCTTAGTCTGGGGCATTCTGTGTTCACTTTTCCCGGAACACGTCCCTCTTCCCGATTAAACCTGCAGACCTTCCTTCAGGCCATGGAGGGTTTCCCGTATTTTCCTGTGGCTGAGTGAGGTCCTCACCACTTTCCCTAAGGCTGGACATCATGCCTCCATGGCCGTCAACCCCTCTGTGGCTGGTGTCCCCTCTCTGTGTGTCTACCTGCGCTGGGAACATGTCAAGCCTTCCCGTTGTGTCGGCTCCTCGGTCTCCGGGCTCCCTGTGCTTTGGCCACTGGACCTGTGATGTCCTCTCGTGCTCAGTTACATCCTTAGTTCTCCACTCTTCCTTTTAAAACATGTTGTAGTTTCACTGTGTCATCTATGAGCCCTAAGAAAGTGATTATGCATATTTTAACTTGCTACAGAGCTCAACCATTTGTGGGAAATGCACTTTTCTTTCCTAGGTTAGGTTGAGACTGATTTATTTGTCTTTTCTTTCCTCCCTCCCTCTTCTTTTCTCTACGCTTTGTTTGCATGGCTATCAGGACATTTCTCTGCCTTTCTTGGGTTTGGGCAGTGCTGTGTAGACCCTGGACTTACATGGAAACAAATGGGAAGGTTCTGATTTCCTTTGGCCAGTGTCTGAGGGTAGGGCTGCACAGTGGTTTCCGGGCCCCCGGTGTGGCCCCGGGTGGCGTTGGTGAGGGGAGAGCTTTGTTAGAACACACAGGCTCTCCTTTCTTTGCGTGGTCCCTGGATGTCCACACCTGGGGCTCAA
Source organism: Panthera uncia (assembly GCF_023721935.1). Classification (NCBI taxonomy): domain Eukaryota; kingdom Metazoa; phylum Chordata; class Mammalia; order Carnivora; family Felidae; genus Panthera; species Panthera uncia. The sequence goes on along the minus strand of NC_064808.1, from coordinate 638,125 downwards.
GGCACCTGGCGGGAGGTATAAGCTGTATTCACACAGGCGCCCAGCTTCAGACCCAGCCGCCATGGAGGGGTGTGTTGGGGACGAGTGTCCTGACCGCACAGATGGAGCCGCTGTTTAAAAATATCCTAACCTTGGGGCGCCTCGATGGCTCAGCTGGTTGAACATCCAACTCTTGATTTTGGCTCAGGTCATGATCCCAGGGTGGTGGGATCGAACCCTGTGCTGGGCTCCTCGCTGAGTGTGGAGCCTGCCTGAGATTCTCTCTCCCTCTGCCCCTCCCCTGCTTGTGCTCTGTCTCTAAGAAAAAAAAAATACCTTAACCTAAACTCCCGCATAAACACCTGTGGAAAACAAACTATATTGTTTGAGGACTAGAAATTTATTTCCTCCATATATAAGTAATTTCTCAAAGCAGTAAAGAGCAAAAAAATATATAATTTATAGTAAAGTAAAAAAAAATCACCCTCACTAAAAAGAAATTAAAGCAATAACTGAAATGCCACTTACCAGTTGTGAAATTCAGAAAGACTAGAGAAATACACGATCATACTCACCGCTGTGTCTGCATAGTTATTAGCCAAGAGTTGTGAGCAACTCGATGCCCCGAAGAAGCCAGAAGGCAGAATTAGCCGTGCTCGCCTGTGCGTTATGACGGGGAAAGGCTATAAAATCTTCTCTTCAATTAAGCTTCCTTCACGACATGGAGAAAAGTTCAGCAAAAATACCCCAACACTATGTTTACATAGAGATTATAATATAAAAGGAAGGGTAGCTATCTAAGGGGAGAGGTAAAATGGGGAGAAATTAATCAAAATGTTACCGTTGTGTGCTGGGATTATTGGTTATTTCTACATCTATCCTCATATTTCTGAGTTTCTTTTTTTTTTTTTGCACAGCCATCTTGCACTTTCAGAGTTGGAGGTGATGTAAAAATATAAGTGTTATTATTCATGTTTGAGAGACGGTGGCCAGGTCAGTGGAAGGTGTTTTTGTTGGGGGGACGGTGATCGTCTAAAAACCGGCACGTCAGCTGGGAAAGCAGAGAAGGCAGGTGGTCAGGAGGGGAAGTGGCCAATGAGAACCTGACATCCAGCAAACCAGCAGGCACATCCCAGGAAGTGATGAAAACAGCCACGAGGAAGCGGGTGTGTAGATTCCCCGGCCCAGGAGTCCACACCTGAACGCCTCCCCTCTGCACCCGCCTCTCTGACCGACTCCGCCCCAAAGCCACCAGAACCATGGGCTGCTGTGGCTCCAGCTGCTGTGTCCCCATCTGCTGCCAGTGCAAGATCCAAGGCTCCTGCCACCAAGCTCAGGTGGCCTGTGTGGATGCAGGGGCCTTGGCGGCCGAGCCCACTGCCCTGGGGCTCCATGCCTTCACTTTCCGCCCCATCTGCACACCCCAGCTTGTGCAGCGTGTTACCGGGGTGGACACGACGTGTCTGGGACCGTCTTGTCACCAAGTGCGCCGTCCTTCCTTCTAGCTCTTCACCCACCCCCTCTGCTGGGCCTGGCCTCTCTGCCCCTCACCCGACCGAAGACCGGAGCCGGCCCCCAGAGGCAGCTCACACCCTGGGACCCTGAGAGCGGCCCCTCATCTCGGGACTTTGGGCAACCCTCAGATTTCTCTGGCTCCCCGTGCATCAAAACCTCATCCCGGGCCTTCCAAATAAAGGGTTGGCAATCGCGAAGCCCGTGCCCTGGGTCCCTTCCCTCCTCTCTGCAGTCCCCGAAGCGACCTTTCCCTGCCCCACCCGCGCCCCACTCCCGCCTCTCCGGCCCGCACCTGTTTCACACACCACAACCGACACGCTGCGTCTCTGCCCTCTGTCCCCGCTGTGTTGGGCTCTGAGGGTAAAGAGCAGATCAAGGCCTCACAGGCTAGCGAGGCGGACGTGGGCAGAGGCACCAGAGGGACCTGCGAGGTGGCAGCCGCCCGTGGAAGGGGGGAGTCGTGGAGGCCGAGGTCCCTGGGCAGAGGGAGAAGAGTCTGGCGCGTTCGGAGCCGGGCGTCGGGGGGAGCTGGATTCAAATCCGGAGGTGCTGAGGAGTCGGAGACGGACCGCACCGCCGCGGGGCGCCTGTGGAAGACCCGCCTGGAAGGACAGGACGTTAGCAAGCTTGTCTAAACCCTGATGTAAGCGACCGAAGCAGGGCTACGGGGTGAATTGTTGGGGTCCATTCACATGTTGGGGTCCTGACCCCCACGACCTCAGAATGTGACCCGATTTGGAAGTCAGGTCATTGCAAAGCAGGGTGGGGTGGGCCCCGATCCAGTACTAGGGAAAGGGGAAACTGAGGCAGAGGTCTCACCTGCAACCCGTCAGCAACTGGGGGGGACGGCCAGGTCCCTGGCAGCCACAGAGGATCAGCCCCGCAGCGCCCCATCGTGGGCTCCCGGCGGCACTGTGAGCCGGGAGGGGTTTGCCGTGGGGACGTGCTCACTGGGGATGGCAGCTCCAGAGGCCACACGCCCGCCGGGAAGCACTCCCCGGAGTCCCTGGCGCTGGCCCCGGGGTCCTCTCCCTGTGGGGTGTCAGAGTCCGGAGTGCCTGCCGTGACCGTGGCCCAGACACCGGAGCCACCGGGGAGGCTGACCTACCGGCCACAGCCACCTTGCGACAAGGCACCGGGCGTGGTCTGTCCACGTGTCTCAGGCCCCAGACGGCGGATGGGCAGTGACCGGCAGCCGCAAGGAGGCTAGCTGCAGCCGCGACGGGTCTCATGGAGGAAGAGAAAAGAACTCAGTGTCTGGATGAAGTGGGATTAGCTCTGGAGTTTCCCTAACAGGCCCGCACGACAGGGTCGACCATAGAGCACTCGGACGAAGAAGCCGCGGAGAGAGCCCGCCGGGGGAGCGCGAGTGGCCACGTGACCACGCGGACAGGTGTGACCTACAACACTGGTTGCTTCGAGAACTGGAGTTCACGAAACACACGCACACGTCCTCATGCTTCCCGTGGGAATGCACGCCCGAGTCTGCAGCATCTTGCCTCTTCCCGCCCGGTGGCTCGGAGGGAGAGAGGTCTGTCCCCGGAGAGCGTGGCTTGTGATGCGGAGGGACGTCGGGGCTCTGCGACCAGCGCTCACCAGCTTCTCTCCCTGCCCCGCCGAAGCCCTTGCCTCCTCTCGCCGAGCCTCCCCCAACCTGGGCCCCAGGAGCTCTGCTTGGGCCAAACTTACCCAATCTGCTCCTTCCGGCGCTGAGAAGAGAGATAGATATCGGTAAATTCTGGTCAGGAAACAGAAATGCCAGCAATTGTCTTGTCTGACCAGGGTGTGGCTCCCTTAGCCCATGATTTCTGGTTCTTTTATTTGAAGGGCACCTGGTACAGATTCTCTGGGTGTCCACATTTTCTTTAAAAGTTTTTTTAATGTTTTTATTTATTTTTGAAGGACAGAGAGAGAGACAGAGCATGAGTGGGGGAGGAGCAGAGAGAGAGGGAGACACAGAATCCGAAGCAGGCTCCAGGCTCTGAGCCGTCAGCACAGAGCCTGACACAGGGCTCAGATGCACCAACCGTGAGATCATGACCTGAGTCGAAGCTGGACGCTCAACCGACTGAGCCACCAGGCGCCCCTCGGTGTCCACATTTTCTTATAGACCGAAGAAACCTTAAGAAGAGGCTGCAAGTAAACGTACCTTTGCTTCCTCTTCTCTGCAAAGTTGTAATCGGAGTGCGCGTGCCACGGAACCCAGTCCATTCACTAGGCAAGGGAAAGAAATACCACTATCAATACTGGGAAAGGGGAAATAAAATTGCCGTAATCCAAAAATAACATAATTTTTAATGTATAAAGCTCAAATAAATCTGTTGTAACTAAAAAGCTAGTATAGCGAGATAGACGGATACAGGATCCACATGAAAACAGTGTTTTGAGGGCAGGCAATAATCCCTCAAAGGTGAAATTTGGAAGTTTAAAAAATATATAGGGGCGCCTGGGTGGCTCAGTGGTTGGGCGTCCAACTTCGGCTCAGGTCGCGATCTCGCGGTCTGTGAGTTCGAGCCCCGCGTCGGGCTCTGTGCTGACAGCTCAGAGCCTGGAGCCTGTTTCAGATTCTGTGTCTCCCTCTCTCTCTGACCTTCCCCCATTCATGCTCTGTCTCTCTCTGTCTCAAAAAATGAATAAACGTTAAAAAAATAAAAAAAATTAAAAATATATATAAAAACCCAATTACCTGGGTATAAAACCCAAGTAGGAACTAATGAGAGTTGCGATGTATTTTTCAAGGAAATTAAAGATCTAAGCAAATAAGGCCAAATGCCGTATTTATGCATGAGTCACATTTCGAACGAGGTCAATTCTTCCAAGTCTTCTATGTGGGATTCACGTCATTTGTATCAAAATCCCGGAAAGTTAACTTTGCTTATGCTGATAAGCTGATTCCAAAATTCATATGGAGGTGTGGGAGGTTGAGAAAAAATAAAATTTCTACGGGGACTCGAAGGACAGAGAAGAACCGTGGCAATTGCCCAAGCGTCAAGCCAATCAGCCAACCACAAAAGAGTATATCCTGGGGTGACAGTTGCCTGTATGGTGACCCTTATGATTGCCAAAAAAGGACAACGTTAATCTATGGTGACGCAGGTGAGAAGGGCAGTTAGGTCTGAGGGGCTCGTGTGGGAGGAGACAGGTGGGGGCCTTCGACACACACAGGTAATTTCAGCCGAGGTGTGCAAACTATACGAAAGAATAAAATCAAAATGCTGGAAATTGAAAACACAGAAACAAAAATGCCTCCAGAGGGCTCAAACTGAAATACAAAGAAAGAGAGAGAAAAAAAAGAAAAAGGAGTAAGAAAGAAAACCAGCACATCCGGGAGCTGCGTGACAATACCAAATAGCACAACAGATGTGGAATTAGAATCCCAGGTGTAGAAAAAGGAAAAGAAAAAGAGAAGGCAGTAGCTGAAGAAATAATGGCCAAGAATTTTCCAAAACGAGTGATAAATACCAAACCACCAGTCTAAGAAAATCAGGGAACACTGATCAGGGTCAATCCCCCAAAACGCACACATCCAGACACAAACACACACTAGGGCAAATCATATTTAAATCGCTGAAAGCCAGAGACAATGGGACAATCTTAAAGGCTGCCACAGTATAAGAACCACGTCACCTGCAGAACAATAAGAATGAAAATGACAGCAGGCTTCTCACCAGAAACCACGTGAGCAGGAAAACGGGGTGACATCTTTAAACTGTTAACAGAAAATAACAGTCAACCCAGAATCTATATCCAATAAATAAATCCTTCGAAGGTAAAGGAGGAGTAAAGACTTTTCTAAGCAGATAGAAACAGAGGGACTTTATTTCCAGCAGCTCCGACCTATAAGAAACATCTAAGGGATTTTTTCAGACAGAGGAAATGCGGTAGATCAGAGACTTGGATCTACAAAGAAAAGAATCTTAGAAATAGACAAAATGAAGGTAAAACATATTGTCTGTGTTTTTAATTGCTCTACAAGATAACTGTTTAAAACAATAGTAACAGTGAACTGGAGGACTCCATCCTTTTTTTTATTTTTAATTTTTTCTTAATGTTTATTTATTTTTGAGACAATGCGAGAGACAGAGTACAAGCAGCGGAGGGGCAGACAGAGGGAGACACAGAATCCGAAGCGGGCTCCAGGCCCGGAGCTGTCAGTCCAGAGCCCGACGCGGGGCCCCAGCTCACGAACCATGAGATCATGACCTGAGCCGAAGTCGGGCGCTTAACCGACAGAGCCACTCGGGCGCCCCTGGATGACTACATCTTACGCAGAAGTGGGAGTATGCTAACCACCACAGCAGGTATAGGAGGGAGGGTTTGGGAACATAGGGTCCCTACTGTGTACATGAAGCAGTAGAATATTATCTGTTGGTGGACTAAGTTATTTTAAAGTGCATGTTGTAAACCTTAGGGCAACCACTAAACAGTGTTTTTTAAAAAGAGATCTATGAATAAGAAAATAGAGGAGATAACATGGAATAATAAAAAAGGCTGAATCATACCCAAGAAGACAGAAGAAGCAGAAAAAGGAAACAAAGAACAAACATGGCAAGTATAAACCAGCTACCAAGATAACAGAGTTTGATCTGACTGTGTCTATAATCACTGTAAATGGGAATGTTGTAAACACAATAGTTAAAGGCAGAGATTGTCAGATTAGATAAAGAAAAAATACCCAAGTGTACATTCTCTGTAAGAAACCCAGTTTAATATCAAAACTTAGCTAGGTCAATGGAGAAAGATATGCCATAAAAACACTAAGGGGGATGTTACACAATGTTTCAATTCATCAAGAAGACAAAACGATCATAAACACCAAGCACATAATAACAGAGCTCCCAAACACAAGCAGCAAAGGCTGATCTGAGGGACACACCCTCAGTTACGGCCGGAGTGTTCCATGTCCCTGTCCGTCCTCGGCAGAGCAGGTGGGCAGAGGTCAGTGGCAACACGGAGGGCCTGACAGCGCTCTCGGGCAACTTGACCCTAATGGCATTTATAGAACATTCCCCCCCCACAATAGAGAAACCTCATTCTTTTTCTGATGGTTTTTTAAAATGGAAGCATGGTTGACACAGTGTCGATACGGCTTCCGGTATACAGCGTGGTGATTCCCGGGGTCCCTGTGCTGGGCTTACTGCTGTGGCTGCACCTGCCTGTACTCACCTCCATGACAATCCACAGCTGCGTTCCCTGTGCTCTGCCTGTCACTCTGCCCAGTGACTCATTCATCTCATCTCTGGGAGCCTGTACCTCCTACTCCCCTTCACCCTTTTTTTCCCAACCTCCCCCCCTTCCCTCTGGCACCCACCGGTTTGTCTCTATATTTGTGGGTCTGCTTTTGTTTGTTTGTTTGTTTGTTGGGAAAACTCATTCTTTTCAAGCACATACAGACCATTTGCCAAGAGAGATCATATTCTGGGCCCTGAACCAAACCTTAACAAATTTAAAAGAGTAGAAGTCATATGAAGTATGTGTCGAGCCAGGGGCACCTGCTCCCTGTCACCAGGAGTAGAAATCTGAGCGCTTCTGTCCTCTCCCTGTCTGCACTGGAGTCACCAGGAGAAACACAGGCGGTCGTGTCGGATGGCACAGTGCCCGAGTCACGCGAAGAAGAGACAGAGGAGGTCAGTTTCAGCAGTGGGTGTTGTTCCCCCACGGCCAGCCGGTTCCTCCTGGCAGCTGACATGGAGCTGTTGGCCTGCCTCACCCCTCTTGCGCCACAGCAGAAGGACCCCGTCCCCTCCCTCAGGGGACAGATAAGAGCAGAGGCTTTGGCCAGGCACCATCTGAAGCAGATCAAAGGCGCACGCAACGAGTCTGGAACAGGGAAAGACATCCCCACCCAAGATGACAAGGCCAGCGGCTCCTTATCTCCCGGCGAGGGAGTGCTCTGGGCCACCACCCCTCTTCATGTGGCCGAGGGGGGGTCTGAAGAATGCCTCCGCCAAATGTATGTTGCAAACCAAAGCAGAATTAACCTTAGAGTCAGTGACATGAAGATCTCCCCAGCTATTTGGAAATCAAACCACCCATCTCTAAATGGCCCAAGTGCCAGAGACAGTCTCAGTGGAAACTTGAAAATATTTTGAACTAAATGTAAAGAATATGCAACATTGCAAAATCTGTGGAATGCGGCAAGAGCAGAGCTCAGTGGGGAATTTATGGCCCTGGGGACATAGGTCAGGAAAGAAAGGCCCCTAAAGAACAGGTATGCTTATACCCCAGGCAAGCAGAGAACCAGACCGCGCTCGATGAAAGCAAACACAAGCACGAGGAAGAAAATCATGAAGATTGGAAACCAGTAAAATAGAAAGGAGAAAATAGAGAATGTCAGTGAAACCCGAAGCTGACTCTGTGGGAGTCCAGCACAGGTGGAAACATCTAGCCAGGCCGACCGAGGGAAAACGACAGAAGACACAAATCCCAAGTGTCGGAATGAAAAAGGGGGCATTGATACTGGCCCCACATATATTACAAGGATAGTGGGGAGACCCCGGGGACAACTGTGGCCCGCTGGAAATAGGCAGCATGGTTTAGTTTTAGCCCGGGGTTGGGGTGGGGGGCTCCTGGGGTGCCCAGGACGGCATGGGACTCTGCACTCCTGCTGGCGTGTCCCAGGCGGCCCCGGGCTTCTGCCTGCGGCCCCTCAGTCCTGCCCAGGGTTGTCCGTCAGTCAGTCAGTGGAGCCAGCTGCTGTCAGGTGTGGTCTACGACTCACGGAAGACTGAGCCCACTCTGCAAGTTTCTGCAGCTCTTTTCCTGCTGGGGGCTTCCCTCGGGGTGGGGCTGGGGGCTCTGCCTCACCGTGGCCAGCTGCCTGTGTGCCTGTGGGTCATGATGCTCTCGGCCGGGGGTGCCCGGGGCCCTCACCTGGCCCGCACTACTTGGTGGCCCCCACAGACCTTTCCCCCATGGGGCCAGGGTTGTGGCCGCACCGGCCCTGTGGTCCCTACGATGACCACAGGACACACAGCAGCAGCCATCGGGGCACTTGGAGGAACGCTTACCGCTCACAGGTCCTGGAGGGTGCATGCACACCTGGGGCCACACAGCAAGGTCACGGGGAGAGAGGGAGGCAGTGTGGACCTCTGTCTCTAACATTTTGGGGGTGGGCACCGGGGTCTCATGGATCTACTCTTTGTTGATGAACTTGGAGCCTAAGAGCAGGATTAGGGCAGGGGAAGGAAAGCAAGATCAGCAGATCAGCCGCTATCTGTCTCCAGGGCTTTCTTGAGCAGAGCTTCATGGGTGGGGTGGCCTGGTTCCTTATCTGGCCATGTGGCCATGTGGCGATTACTGGGGATGAATGTCTTTGAAGTGGGCGCCTCGGCTGGCAGAGCTGAGACTCAGGCACGGAGGCCACGAGTCCCCATCTCTGAGCCCCTCCCTCGGGGAGGCTGTTCGGGGGGCTCTCCCGGGCCCCCTCCTGCCCGATGGCTCTGGCTCCAGAAGGAAGCTGGGACAACACAGGGCTGCCCGCCAGCAGCCCCGGGCCCTGCTCTGCCCGTTGGCCCTGCCCGGGCTGTCTCCACAGGCGTGGTCCCCTCCCTGCTGCCGCAGCACGGCCAGAAGTGGGGTCTGGGGACATCTATGCAGTCCTCGCTCTCACTGACGGCTGTTGCCAGGCTCTCTCCACTTGGAACCGTGCATTTCAGACTTTGCTCAGGGAGTTTCAAACGCTACGGATCCACTCATCACATCAAAGAGTCTTGTTAGCCTTGGCTGGTTTGATGTTCAGGAAAGTGGACAATTAGTCCAGCCATAGTGTCAGACGGTAGATGTTTGTCCTTAGTCACGCTTGACTAACTGATCGTTGACTTTGAGGCCATATTCCAGTATCGGCAAACGAAAGCCCAGAGTGGAGGTGTCATGTCTGTGCATGGAGTGCCCTTCGATGCCATGTCAGTGGCAACGTCTCCCTGTTGCATTCTCAACACACTTCACGATACGTTGCTTTAATGCGTTCCTCCCCGCCATGTTCTGCTGTGGGATCCTTCTTTGAGCCCCCCGCAGTGGCCCCTGTGCCTAGGATCTGACAGCTGCTTCCGGGGAGCGTCGGCCTAACTTTTCAAGTGCCATCTGCACGGAGCCACAAAGGCCAAAAGCCCTCCGGCCAAAGTGGCCTTGGGAGTTTTACAGGACTTTATCTTTGACACTCCGTGTCTTCAGACATGTCTGTCCTGCTTGGAAATCTGTCAAATCCAGCTCATGCTCCGAACCAGTCACAGCCCTGCTGCCTTCTTGCGGACCGGACCCGCTGTCCCGGGCCTGGTGCACGTGGACAGGCTGTCCCAGGTGCACAGAGGACAGTCACGGCAGCGGAAGGACGTGTCCTTTCTCACGAGGAGTGGTAACTGTTTCAGATTCCTGATTTTTGAACATTAAAAGCACCGCAAATGATCATGTTTTAGCTCGAGGTTTCCCTGGTTTTGAAAGTGACATAAACAATCGTTTGAATTTTCCAGTCCCATTTAACGCACAGACATGGGCGATGAGGGCAGACACAGACAGGGAGGTGGAGGGAAACCCACGCTGGGCCAACAACTCCGACCGGTTGCAGACGAGCTGCACTGGTTTGGGTGCCCGCCTGCCCTAAGCCCCCTGGGAGCCCACCTTGCGGGCTGGGACTGGGGCGCTGCGCCCTCTGGTGGACGAGAAGCCCAGTGTGGCCGCCCAGCCTCTGAATCTCATGGAGCACAGGCCCTGGCTTGGAGAAAGTTCCTTTTGGGGGAAAACAGCAGCTGCCTTGGTTTACAGCTGTAGCGAAGGACCTGGACAGGAGTGGGTGGGGAGAAAGGGGTGCGATTTTCTGCCCATCAGCCGATGCCCGAGGTTTATTTACTGTCGTGGCCAAACCCATTGATGCCTGTTTCCTGTCCCCAGGGACAGTGTGGCCGGCTGTGGGGCCTCCCTGGCTGCTCCCCTCACTCTAGGGAGGGACCCGCATCCTGAGCTCTGTCCTCCCCTTGCCAACCTGCCAGGACCTGCAGGCCCAGGAGGGAGGAAAGACTGGAGACGCGTCTCTCCGGGGACAGAAGCTACCGGCTGCTCTGGGCAAGGCGTGGGCCTCACATTCCTTCTGCCTTCAGGATTATCAAGCCAGAGAGCCGAGGAGACAACATGCCCGGTGGTACATTTTGTTAGTAACAAGTACAAGACCTCAAGCCGGTTCTGACATGTAAATACTCAGCGGGACCCTGGGAGGTGATGGAAAGAGGAAATAGAATCCGCGGGAGACCCTTGTAGAGTCAGACGCGTAGGTTCACAGACGGGCATGTGTCCTGCCGCCCACTGGGCTTGCCTGCTGCGGGGTCAGGGGGAGGCATCCAGTGGCACTCAATAAATGTGTGTTGCCAGGCTCACTGACAGGTAACCCACTGAAGGAGTGTGTGCATTCGGGAGTGTTTCCAAGTCCCAGGCTGCTGTGGCACCTACACTTCTCCCGACCAAACACGTCCTGCTTCCTTACCCTCAGGAGCTCCAGGCCCTTGTCACTCTCTGCTCTCGTCCCAGGTGGACTTTTTCATTGTTGTTTCTGAGTGTGTGTGAGTGTTGATCCTGGTTCTGCAGAGACACGGGGCCAACAGGGTGTGGGTGTCCCACTGGCCCGTGCACTCTCTCTCTCCTTCTGTCTACTTCAAGGCTTTAGCTCCCACAGTCATGTGGGATCGAGGGAGCAAACCCGAAACCCAAAGGGGACATTGGATTTCTTGATCCCGGACCCAAGCCGCACTGGCAGCTGGAGGAAGAGACTCTGGCACCGTCCGGGCAACAGTGGACACAAGGCACCCAGGACCCCTCTCTCCTCGCCAGACACCCTCTCCGGCGGCCGAGGACAGAACTGCCTCCTGAGAAGCCATCGGGGTGTTTCTGAATTCCCTACTTGCCTGGGACGTGGTTCCCTTGACCTGGAGAGTGGGACGCCGTGGGTCAACAGCGTCACCATGACTGGCCTTTTAGCAGAACCTCGGAGGTTGGTGGCTTGAAGCACAGACTCTGTTGGCTGTTGAGACACTTGTGCACACGTAAGAAACTTCGTATGAGCACAGGTGCACCCCAGCCACGTTTGCGGAGTCCTCTGAGGGGCTTTGACCTCTTACTGTTGGACTCGACGTGGGCACCTGAATTTGGCTCGGAGACGGAAAAAAACAAAACCACTTTGTACAGGGTCCTGAGTTCTGAAATTCTCTTTTCAGACGGGGAAAGGAATGGCGTCGGTGCAGAGCCGGCCACCAGATGGCACTGTTGTCCAGCAAAAGAAACAGGCGCAGGGCCGGCGGTGGCCGCAGGGGAGTGACTGCCTGGAGAGGCCCGCCCAGCCCCCGTGTAGTGGGGAGGGTCTGGTCAGAGTCCGGGGAGGGGGAGGGCAGTCAGGGGTGGGGGTGGGGGTCAGGGTTGCGGGAGACCGGGCATCGTGAACTCTTTGGTTTTCCTGTAAGACCCCAGGTCCCAGATGTCCCTTTTGAAGCCAGCAGACCAGAGGAATGCTTGGGCTTTCAGTGATACGTGGAATTTGAGAAACACAACAGATAAACACGGGGGGGGGGGGGGGGGAGGGAAGGAAAAGTAAGATAACAGAGAGGGAGCAAACCATAGGAGACTCTTACATACAAAGAACAAACTGAGGGCTGATGGAGGAGGTGGGTTGGGGGGGGGGGGTTGGATGGGGGAGGGGCACCAAGGAGGGCGCTTGCTGGGACGAGCCCTGGGTGTTATATGTCGGGGGTGAATCACAGGATTCCACTGCTGAAACCATTATTACACTATATGTTAACTAACTTGGGTTTATACAGGTTTTAAAATTGAAAATAAATAAAACATAAAAAACCAAAGGGGCCAGGGGTCTCCTGGAGGTTCATCATTTGCATTCTGTCTCTAGCCCGCCCGCCCAGACCCTCCCTGCCCCCGAATGCCGAGCTGTGGGCTGTGCCAGGGTGTCCCCGCTCCCTTCCCCTGCTCCCCCTGCACTGTTCCTTTCCACCTGCTCTGTCTGCCCTCAGCTGTCAGCAGGGAGCCATTGTCCTGAACGCTGACCTCTGAGCACGTGACCACTGAGCACTTTGGCAAGATAAGCCTAAGTGTGGACGCCTGGGCCCGCACACCCCCACCTGCCCCGTCCGGAGGGCCGATGTGCAGGCATCTGGGCCAGAGGTCCCTAGGGGCTGTGATAGCCCTTATCTGCTCATCCGCTTGCCTGTCTTGAGTCAGGTGGCCTGGGACCCCGCGCGACACAGCTCGAATCTGGTCCCCAGCTCTGGCAAGAGGGTGGAACCAGATTCGGTCTTCCGTTGGGTCTTGTGACGCCGAAAAGGAGGCAAATGCGTGAAAATCAAATGCAGGGGCTCTTCTTCTGTGTCTCTGTCACACAACAGGACTCTGACGGCCAGGCCCTCCCCCCCCCCCCCCCCCCCCCAGGACAGCTCCGGGACTCCTGTCCTGCTGTGTGTCCAGTGACCTACGAGCCCGGGCGGCCAGGTGGGGCTCTAGCTTCGGATCCGGCACATCCAGCCGGTCTCTGGTGGACCTTTCCTTGGCACCGAACCTCGAGCCCCACGTGGACCAAACCCCAGGGGAGGGAGTGAGCCATGTCGGGACAAGCACCCACGGCCGGCCTCCGGTCACGGCCCCTTGGCTGTTTACTTCTTCACTCCAGGCTGAGATCCCTTAGCTCAAAAGCCCACCGGCGCCAAACTCAAATTTTTATACCTTTGTGATTTTGCGAAACAGCCCAAACAAGCAGATTCTTCACTCTTTTAGAGCCAGCCTGCTTTGCATAGCTTTACGTGCTCTGGGAAACCTCCCCTCGCAGCTGTTGCCCGTTGTGAACCCCTCCCACCCTTTGGTCCATGCTCTGTCTCCCTCCGTCTCTGTCTCTCTGTCTCTCGTATACGAATGGAAGTGATGGACTCCTGATGGCCAGGGCACGTGGAGGCAGGCGCTGAGCTCCTTGAGTCTCTGCCTGGAGGAGACCCTCCCAGCCAAGACGTGAGCATGTGCTCGCAGCCCCTGCCCACACAGCCGACCCAGCCCGTGCCCCGTCCCAAGGTGCAGACCGGCGGCACAGCCAGGATCCCCGGTGTCATGGAAAGACAGCCTGCTTCTGACGACTGGTCTGTGTGATAGACACAAGCACCGGCCAGCCCTCAGCTCTGCCGCGGGTGCCAGAGCCACAGTGACCGGCTCCAGGAGGGACATGGCCCTAGGACAGTGGCTGGTGGCAGAGGCCGACCTGACTGCACTGTCACTCTTGGCACCAGAGCTGGGACACTGCTGTCAGGGCCAGAGAGCTGAATGGAATGGCCTCAGTCCCTGGGGATGAGCTGGCTCCTACAATTGCCTGGAAAGGGGTCATCGTGCCCACACGCTTCTCAGTAGGACAGAGCGCTACACCGGCCCCTCCTCTTGCTGGTGGCCCTGCAACTGAGGAAGGGACTGTGGGACCCAAGCTGGGCCTGCCCTGAGCCGGGTGTGGGTTGGCTCTGACCAGTGCGTGGCCCTGGTGTGCTTTGTCCCCGTGTCCCCAGCTGCCCACAGGAAGGATCTGGCTCCTTTGCCTTTAGTGGTGGGCAGAAACTATTGCCCTTCACAAACAGTACATGCCCGGGGGACTTCCCCCCAGAGGAACGAGGGAAAGACGGCTCGTTGCTGGAAAATCAAATGAAGTAACAAATACTCTCTACACACGCCCCAGAGGCACTTGATAAAACTCAGCAGCCACCTACAACAAACCCCAGTGTCAAACAAGGGTGGAAAGAAACTGCTTACACGTGGAAAATATTTTTCAAAAGCCAATGGGGACATAACTTAAAAATATGAAACTCCAAGCCATTGTCACTAAGTTGAGGATTAAGTTAGAGATTCCCCTGTCACCACCTCTATTCATCATGGTGCGGATGCTGGTGGTGGTGATGGTGTGAAAGGAGAATGCAGTCTGCCCACGTTGGTATGACGACGTAGAGTGCATATGGTGCTAACTTCTTGTCTGTCGATGACAAATCACCGGATGGAGGTTGGAACTCACTCCAGCCATTTGGGTTGCCTGGTCTGCTACAGTCTGGCGGGTTTCTGGATGCAGGACTCTGTGTGCAAACGCCAGAGGAGCACCCGGCCACCTGGGACACACTGGTCGCCCTCCTGGCGGTGACTGATGGGTCCCTGCCTGCGTCCCTGTCAACCCGGGATGAATGAGCTCATTCGCGGTCTCCCTTTGCATCTGTACGACCCTCGCGATTTCGTCCTATGCACACCGGCCATCAATATTTCTCCTTACACGTGAATTTCCCATTTACATTATTTGTCCATATTTCTACTAGTCTTTTTGTTTTCATCTTTTTAATTTGAATTGCAGATATCCTGGGGCTCTCCGGCTCGTTCTGGATCTCAGTCGTAACTGAAGCGTGTCAGCATGAAGATATTCACAAACAAGGGTGTCTCTCGGTGCATTATGTGTCATGGAAACAGCAAAACAATACAAAACAGATGATCTGGAAATAATGTGATTTTCCACCGACGGGGTAACTGTTTAACGCACAGTGATACACCTACATGATGTGCATCTGCGGGGCAGAATGAACCACGTCTACACCCGTGACCCCAAAATACTCCCGTTTGGGAGAAAAACAAGGTACATGCATAATGTCCACGTTCGTGCACAGAGCTGGGTGAGGGTTCGTACCAAAGATGCACTAATATCGCTGTGCAAGGTTGGGCTTCGGGGAAGCTGGGAGAAGACCTCACTTCAAATCCATTCACCACCATATTGTTGGCCTTGGACTGCGACTGGGGAGTCCCTCTATAAGGAGCACAGTGAACACTGTAAGGGCATCTTGTCAGGCTCCGTCTCGTTTAGTTACACGCCATCCACGGAGGAACTAGAGACAAAGTTTCTGACTTCATAAAATGAAAAAGGAAAAAGAAGGGAGACGGAGTGAGGTGTACATGAAAGGAAAAGAAAAGAAAGAGAAAAGCCCAGCAGACCTGACCGAACTGAAAGCTGGTGTTTGCTCCTCAAGGTCGCGGCCCCTGCCTGGACACGGCCCTTTTCCACCTGGACCAGTGTGTGGTTGACACGCGCCGTGGCAGCCGGGACAAGGAAAATACACAGACCCCATGGTTGCACCTGACATCGCCAATGACACAGGTGGGCAGAGGATGGACGGATCAGAAATGTGCTACCCAAAAAACATGTCGATCCTCAGGCTGTAAGCTGATCACTGAATTAACTAACTTTACTTGCTACCATAATATCGGGAGGAACACACAGCCCGCCACGAATCGTCCTGGGAGATGTGACATCTTGAGGCCGTCACCCCCGCCCCCTGCACGTAATCCCAGGCCCCGGAGAAGACCCACGTCACAGCAGTGGTTCTGACTCTGCAGATGCTTCTAGCTTTTACTCTAGGTAGCGGGAAGCCACTGAGGCTTTGAAGAGGGGAGGGCTGGGCGCTGGCTTGTGTTTGTAGAGGCCCCTGTGGCTGCCCTGCATAGACGGGCTGTCAGAGGAGGAAGAATGGGGGCCACGGGCCGAGTCCCCGGGCATCCTACAGGTGACGGTGGCCGTGACGGCCGGAGGGCCTGCCAGCCACGGCTCTGAGATTCGCAGTTCGGAGGGGGAATGACAGGGCCTGCTGACGAATGAGTTAGGAGCAGGCAGAGCCAGTCCCCAGCGGGACAGCGGGCAGGCTTCTCACCAGGGGCTGGTGGCACCAGCTCCCACATGGGGGGGGTGGCTGGAGTGCGTGTGGGGATGCAGGTGTCTGAGCGTGCCCTGAGTGCCAGGCACAGAGTGCGCTGTGAGCAGGCTGGGGGCTGGGCAGGGGGCTGGGGTCTCCTGTATCCAATGGACAAAGACGGAGGAAAAGGGTGAGGGCTGCGGTGGGGGCGGTGGGGGGAGAAGAGCGATGGGGGAAAGAAGACAAGGAGGAAGAAGAGGGGAGAGGAGAGGCCATGGGGGGAGGAAGACGACGAGGAGGAAGAGGGGAGAGGAGAGGCCATGGGGGGAGGAAGACGACGAGGAGGAAGAGGGCAGAGGAGAGGCCATGAGGAACTCAGCACCTAACAGACCAGAAGGTGCTGAGAGACGACCAGCAGAGCTGGGGGTGGGGGGGAGCGTCGGCTGTGGATGCTGACGGAGAGGGGCTGAAAAGGATCTTCAGTGGTTTGGGGATGCCGACGGCTCACACCTGTGCCCGGATACCCCTCCCGCCCCCGACACACACACTCAGAGGCTGACAAGTAACCACACCCGCCAGCGCCCACAACCTCCCGCTGCCAGTGAAACTGTGTCCTGCGGCGTCCCCCGGAAGGGCTCCGCTCCGGGCGGGGCTCCGGGCACTGCCAGGTCGAAGGGCCTGGCACACTGGCACCCCTGCCCCCGGGTGCCCAGCAGGGATGGGGACACGACGACAATGGTCCGGATGATGAGTGCACAGCCAGCAGTAGGGTAGCAGGTAGCCAAAACTGGGGCTGAGCCCACGTCGTGCCATGTGTCCAGACCTGCAGGGGGACGCCAGGGTGCGGTGAGCAGGGACCCTGGGTTGAGTAGGGACCCTGCAGGGAAAGTGACCCTGGGGTGAGCAGTGACCCCTCAGTGAGAGTGACCCTGAGGTGAGCAGGGACCCCACAGTGAGAGTGACCCCACAGTGAGCAGTGACCCAGGAGTCAGCAGTGACCCTGCAGTGAGCAGGGACCCTGGGGTGAGCAGTGACCCCACGGTGACAGTGACCCGCAGTGAGCAGTGACCCCACTGCGGGTGGGGGTGTCAGTGTGGACCGTGCGGCCGGCCCGACGTGCTGCCCAACATGGCTCGTGGGGGCGCCCGACAGAGGACGTCCCTGCGGGGCAAGGGGTCCTTCAAGGATGATCACACGGCAGGGGGCTGCAGCTCAGACAGGCTCGGGGGGGGGGGGTGCTGACTCGGTCCGGCCACATCTGGGTGCCACAGCCGGCGCTCAGGAGGACCGTGGGTCTGCAGCCAAGTTGGGGGTCACCCCTGGGTGCATGGGACCGTTGGGTGGCCAGCGGTCCAGGATGGAGACCCCGGGATGTCATGCTGGGCAGCGTGTGGGGTTGGAGGGCTCACTCGCCCCGGAGTGGGTGTTGGCGGGGGCTGCACGGGCTCCCGGGAGTTTGAGGAGGGTGCCGGCCTCCATGAGCCCCGGGGTCCAGGCCCGCACACTCGTGCTTCCTGGGGTCCGAGGGCGGGAGGGACCGGAGGCCCAGGGGACATGGCACAGCCGAGGGTCCCTGGACAGGAGGGGGGAGAAGGAGGCCCAGGGGACACGACACAGCCGAGGGTCCCTGGCCAAGGAGGGGGGAGAAGGAGGCCCGGGGGACACGGCACAGCCGAGGGTCCCTGGCCAGG
>NC_064808.1:619774-620255 GCF_023721935.1 Panthera uncia | reverse complement strand
AGAAGGAGGCCCGGGGGACACGGCACAGCCGAGGGTCCCTGGCCAGGGAGGGGGAGAAGGTCCTGAGGACAACAGGACCAGCAAACCCAGGAGGGGCAGCTCTCCAGAATGATGGGAGGACATGGGCAGTTGCCACAAGGGGAAGGGACAGTGGCAGGACGCGGGACTGGAGCCAGAGGCTCAGTCAAGCCCTGTGGAGAAGGAGGACCGAGGCCGGCCTCTGGGAAGGAGGTGCAGCCAGGCGATGGCCGGCCTGCGGTGGGCAACGGGGCCCTGGGGACGCCGGCAGGGGTTCTCTCACTGCACGGGCGGGGCCGTGGCCCCGGAGCAGCCCCGTAACCGTAACCGTGGCTCCTGCGGCTTGAGGCCAGAGACGGGTCCAGGGGCCCCTCGTCCCCGCTGTGGTTGGGCTGTTCCAGGGCCCCGTGTGGGACCCCCCCGCAGCTCCTCCCGTGCCGTCCTGACCCCCCCACACCCCTGC